>NW_024465450.1:0-45522 GCF_017591425.1 Ochotona curzoniae | reverse complement strand
GATGTACTCAGAACTTCAACCAGGGGGAGAAATGTGATATCTGTGCTCCGATCTTAGAGTGCATGTGTCAGAACTGAGCCTCCACGGTTGCTGAAAAAGGAGCAGTAGACAGCGTGTTGAGATGCACATGGGGGTGCCGGGGTCCGTGCAGTGGGTGTGGATGGCATGAAGGTGTGAAGAGAACAGCGCCCCTGTGTGGCAAGGCCCGGGGAGTTTCCAGCTGTTAGGCAAGGCCCAGCGGACTTCTCTCTGACCACCTTGACACAGTTTTACCACCTGTTTGCATCGACACTCAAGCACCCCACTAAGAATTCTGTAATCTATTGAGGCATTGTTTGCCCCTGTGGGATGGCTTTTATCACCAACGTGAGCTTGAGAGTTAATGTTATTGATAATATCTTGGTGAGTGGGTCTTTAACTGTGTACAGGAGTACAATTAAACCCATGCCATTTCTGGACATCTTATTGTGTACCTACCCATTGCCCTGAAATTGGGCCCAGACATATAGCACACCTTCTGGGAAGGGGCTTGAAAATATCCTAAATATTAATGCAAGTGATGGGAGTGAGAGCTGAAACTGCTATGGCAATAGATATTGTTATCCCAAAGGCTAGCCTGTCTTTGCAATTTTTTTGGAACATACAAAATGTAACTGTTTTAGCCACTTTTATAATTTTTAGCTAGAGGAATTAAGGATGCTTTTATTAAAGAAAAATGCTTTTGATTATTGCTTTATTGTTTATGGGGTTGTAGGGGTCTATAGTTGTAGGGAGATTTAACATTTGAAGTTTCTATTTTAGACCTTAGGTTTTTTCACTTTTAACCTATTTTCCCATTAAATGATGAGTAAATTGTAGAAGTAGAAATGTGGTGGGAAAGTACTACTGATTAGCAGGTAATCGCATGTGCCTTGGCCTTGGAGTCATGGCTGTTGCTCCATGGCTACTGTTGAAGAATAAACAATAGCTTGCTTTGAAGAATATAAATACAGTATTTTGCAAAATTATCTTTAGGGGCACCTGCTTAGCCTTGAAGTGCAGATGGAGTGACCAAATGTCTGTACATGCCCCTTAATTTTGAAAAGAAAAAAAAAATAGAATAGTTGATTGTGCAGAAGCTTGAGAAGGGTTTTGAGTAAATAAAAAGGACAGCTTTTTCTTGAGCTGTTGTGAGAACGCACCAAGTGTCTGTGTCTGTGCTTTCTTTATCGCCGACTCCACACACCCTTCCTGAGCTCTGAACTCGGGTGGAGCTGGACTCCGGCATGGGGGGATCTGACAGTCCACTTGTACGTGCAGAGGACATCTATTATCATAGCAGATGGAGGAGGGAAAAACAAATTGAACAGCTACCACAGCCAAGTATTGACAGCAAAGATCTATGTAAATGGAGACTATAACATGGAGTATGTCAAACAACAGACCTTGGAAGCATATTTTATGGAAATCACTTGAACAGAAACCTCAGAGCATGCTCTGCCTTGGGGACATTACACTAGAAAATCAGATGGCCATTACCAGGGTTTGGGGGTGTTGGGAATTCTGGGAGTGGCTTCTTTTCTTATTTCCCCATCCCACAGACACAGAAAGAAGAAAATTTGGAAACAATGGTCTCATCCACTTTCCCTGCATTCATGACCCTTCCTAACTTAATCAGTGTTCACATATGCATGCACCAATCTCAACAGTGTAAACATCATCAAAATTAAATTATAGTAAAAATCATAAGAAATCACCTACAGTGATTCAAAACACATATCCGATAGTATTACTTTATGGCAACCAAAACACACTCTTATTTTCAACTATACTTCCTACTAACAAATGAGAAAGAACCAACCATCATCAGAGAAATATAAAAACCAAACATTTTCACTTAAGATGGCCAACACCTAAACAACAGCAAAAATATTAATTAAGCACCCTAAGTAATGATCTGCAAGTCATAGAAAAATAAAAAGCGAAATGTGAGAACAGTAAAAGGAAATTAGTGACAAAATTAGTAAAATCTATACCAAGCAATACTCAAGATAAAACAAGCAATCATTTTTCTTAAATGAAACTAAAATCAATAAATCTCTTGCTAGATTAAAAAATAAGTGGGCGAGCCTGGCACAGTGGCGCAGTGGTTAATTCCTTGCCTTCCATGCCCGGGATCCTATATGGACTCTGGTTCTAATCCCGGCAGCCCTGCTTCCCATCCAGCTCCCTGCCTGTGGCCTGGGAAAGCAGTCGAGGACAGCCCAAGGCTTTGGGACCCTACACCTGCATGGGAGACCTAGAAGAGGCTCCTGGCTTTGGATCGGCATAGCATCAGCCATTGTGCTCATTTGGGGAGTGAATCATTGGACGGAAGATCTTCCTCTCTGTCTCTCCTCTCTGTATGTCTGCCTTTCCCATAAGAATAAAAAATAAATCTTTAAAAAAAAATAAGTGGGCTCAAGTACATAGCATCAAGAAGAAGAAGAACATATTATAACTGCTTTCACAGAAGTACAGTGGATCAGGGCTGTCTGTGACAAAGTGGGTTCTGCTATTACTTGTGCTATGACCTTCCCATGTAGATGTCACCTCAAGTCCTTGCTCCTTTAATATTTCCTGTCTCTTTTTCTTTTAATAAATACTGGGCTGTCCTCTATTGCTTTCTCAGGTCACAAGATGGGTGCTGGATGGGGGCTGCTTGGCTTAGAAAGCCATATGAAATCCTGGCCCATGTAATCCAAGAACTTTAGCCAATAGGTTACTGTGCCAGACTCAGCTGCTTTATTTCTGATCCTGCTCCCTGCTACTGCATGTGGGAATGCAAATGTCCCAAGTGCTTCATTCCCTGTATTTATGTGGGAAAACTGGAAGAAGCTACTGACTCCTGGTTTCAACCTGGTCCTGCGTTAGCCATTGAGATTACTTGGAGAGGGATAAAACACAAGGATATCTCTGTTTCTGACTCTTTCTCTATAACTCTGCCTTCCCTATAGATAAGATCAATCTTTACTGGAAACAAACAAACAAAAACCAGAAATGCAATGGCAAACTAGGGACTACAAACAGTAATTATAAACAATAAGTTGCTAGTAATGCTGAATTTCTGGATATGTAGCATTAGCCTACCAAACTGAATTAGAAAGAAACTAAAATACCTGACAAACCAAAAGTAAGTAACGATGAATCAGGTATAAAATCTCTTTAAACCAAATGTTAACCCCAGGTATATTCCCTAACAAACGTCTACCAAAATAACACAAATTTTTCTAGAATTATTGTAAAAATTTGAGAAGGGGAAAATAGTTCCAAATTTATGCTGAGCCTAACAATACATAGATTGCTAAACTAGACTGAAAAAACAGTTGGATGGTATTCAGCTATAAATGCTTTAAATAGGGGGAAAAAACACACACATTCACAATGGAATTGCTTAGTGAAAACGAAATTTCCATTGCTATACAATTGGTTTTCTGCATATTCTTTTTAAATGCTTCTTCCAAAATAACACTTCATATTCCAGAAATCTAGTTAAAATAATAGTAACAAATCATCTGGGCCTGGCGGTGTGGCCTGGTGGCTTAAGTCCTCACCTTAAACCCTCCAGGATCCCATGTGGTGCTGATTCCAATCCCAGCAGCTCCACTTCCCATCCAGCTCCCTCTTGTGGCATGGGAAAGCAGTCCAGCATGGCCCAAAGCTTTGGGACCCTGAACCTGTGTGGGAGACCCAGAAGAGTCTCCAGGCTGTGGAATTCATATAGGCTCAGTTCAGGCTGATGCATCAGCTTGGGTAGTGATTCAACAGAAAAAAATCTAGGCCCTCTGTCTCTCCTCCTCTCTGTATATGTGACTTTCCAGTAAAAATAAAATGATTATTAAAAAAGAAAATACTGACCAGCATACCTGATAAAAACAGATATAAAACCATTATCATAATAAATGTAAAATAAATGCAACAACACAATAATAATCTCAATCATAATAACCAAGGTGCACCTAACCTAAAGTTGCATAAAATGGCCCAATAAATGCAAATCAACCAACCAAATATTTCACATAAAAAGGATGAAGGACAAGCATTATTAAAATTACCTTACAGAAAGCATTCACTGAAATTCCACATTTATTTATTAATAAATTCTATATATATATATACGTTGAGCAAACCTACAAACATTAATATATACCCCAATAAATCTCAATTGAGGTACATAGAAACAAGACTCTATAAAATAGTATCTACAGATGACAAATGTAGAGGTGTTACACAACTGAATGCCAAAAAACCAAAAGCACTTCCTCTAAGATATGTAACCACATTAGAATGACTACTTTTTTATTTTTGTGTAATTTAACATTAACCAACATAAGATAGGCAAGGGAAGAAAAAAAAAAGACACAGAAGGAAAAAAAAAATACTCCATTCTTTTGATTCTAGATTTCATTAGTTTTCCCCAATTTTATTAATAGTGAACCATAATGAATGCCAAGAGACTGCATTCAGCCAGTAAAAAGAATAAAGAACTGTTATTTGCTACAAAGTAGATGAAACAGCAGCACAATCAGTAATTGCAAAAACATGGAAACAACCGAAATGCCCATCAGCAGAAGATTGGATAAGAAAGCTTTGGTTCATCTACTCCATGGAATACTACTCAGCTATTAAAAAAAAACAAAATGCAGTTCTTTGTGGCTAAATGGGCCCAACTGGAAACTATAATGCTAAGGGAAATGAGTGAATCCCAAAAGGTTAGATACCACATGTTTGCCTTGATTTAACTTGTAATTTTTGTTTGGTTGCTGGTTATTTTTTTGAACCTGTCATTGATACTGTCTCAACCCAGATGTTTCGAAGAATGGAATTTGCATTATTTTTAACATATTGTTTACCCAATACTATGTCAATTAATTCCATAATGTTGTATATTGATACTGAGATTTTGTTGGGGCTTTTAACTGACCGGATCTTTATTCTGTTAGCCCTATCTTCAGACCAGAGAAGGTCTCCCCAAGAGGCCACTGAACTTATCTGGACAATAAGACGCTGGACTTTATGCTAGGATGTGTTGCAAGGAAGGAATCTCAACTGAACTTGAACTGTGGTTATGCAACAAGGTGGAGGAATCCACCATGGGGGAGGGGTATGGGAGGGGTGGGGGAATCCCCAGTGCCTATAAAACTGTATCACATAATACAATGTAACAACAATAAAAAAAAATTTCTTCCAGACAAAGCAGATGAAATAGGATGCAATAAAATGAAATAGAGCAAATGGAAGAAAAATCTAACTTGTTATCATATATAAGTGTTAAGAAATAGCTGCAAATTTAGAATTGTGATTGTTATGTGTTGGTAAGACTGAAGACCTGGAATCGGAACTAGTTAGAAGAGGTAGCAAAAATGCAAGCCAGAATGAGCAAGATCCAGTGTTCCATCCTAGTGTTTAGTCACTCCAGTTCACAACAGGATAAGCTTATGCAGTACACTGGAATGCAGGACTGGGTGTGCTGTAAAAGCACAGATTCATGGAAAGCCTGGGCACCTGGTTTACTCAGATTATACTGTATCTATATCCAAACACTACACTCTACATTATAATAGTATTCAAGTACATGTTGAAGAAAAATCTCTAGAATTTTAAATATTAGAATCATCCCTAGACAGTAATAATTAGCTTTTTAGAAGAAAAGTAAGAGTCCCCATTCTACAGAGCATATATATATTTAAATTTACATACTTAAGAGAGAGAATCACTGTCCTGCATGTTGGCCTTGTGCCTAATGTCCTTACCTTAAACATGCTGGGATGCCATTTGGGTGCTGGTTCTATTCTCGCAGCCCTGCTTCCCATCCAGCTTCCTGCTTGTGGCCTGGGAAAGCAGTCAATGCCTTGGGACCCTGCACCCGCATGAGAGACCCAGAGAAATTCCAGTCCCCTGGATTTGGATTGGTACAGCACTGGCTGTTGTGGTCACATGAAGAATGAATCATGAGGTGGAAGATCTTCCTCTCTGTCTCTCCCCAGGGAGACACAAGAGTCAGCAAAGTACAGGCCAAAACCAGAAGACTGAATTCCATTCAGATCCTCTACAGGGGTGCAAGCATCCAAAGAATTGGGACATTTCATGCTATCTTCTAAGCACATTAGCAGGGAACTAGATCAGAAAGTGAACATCAGGACTTTAACTGGTGCTTATATGGAATGCTGGCATTGCGTGCAGAAGTGAAACCTGTTATCTCATCTCAGAACATGTCACATGGATTGTTTAAATGTACAAATATGGTAATCAAAAGTCAGGCTTGCTTTTCCCATTGAACCTCCTACTCATCCCATATATGATTCACAAAGATGTTGCCTAGCATTTTGCAAATACCACTGCCTGATGATTAACCTTGAAATTAGATGGAAATATAGTTACACCGCTTTATTTAAAATGTCTATTCACTTGAAAGGACTAATAACAGAAATACAGGTGTTTTATTCACTGATTTATTTCTGAATGCCTTTCTAGCTGTGGCTGTGTTAGACTGACTCCAGGTCCCCCTCTTGCATGTCACATGTGGGTGGGACATATGCAAGCACTTATGCCACCACCAGATGCTTCTCAGATGCATTAGTAGGAGGCTGGATTGAAAGAGAGGACTAACCAGAACTTGAATTGTGTGCACTGAAATGAGATACATCCATTCCAGCAAACACATACTCACTGACACTGCTTTATTCAATTAATACTGCTGTCAATTTTTTTTTTTTAAATAATCTTAGTTTATTAGGGTACAAAGGGTCACGGGCTACAGGGTGAAAGTGGGTAATATCATTGTTTCCACATTAATATAATCATTTTGCCCTGTATCTAGGGTTAGGGGAGTAACAAAGGGGAAAGCCCCACCCTACCTCCCACCCATCCCCGATCCCCAGCATGAGGCGCGCTCCAAGGGTCCTGCTCATAGAGTTTTGATAGTTCATCAGTTCTGGATTGCTGCCAATCTCTCCGTCCCAACCATAATGAAACTTATTCAGAGTCCACTGGCTGACAGTCTCTTGATGGTTGGGGTTCCAAGATCAGCAGTTCAGTTCGAGAAATATCCAAAGAAACTTCATCTGAGTTGATCCCAGATCCGATTCTTGAGTGAGTTTGCTAGTACAGACTCCAACACTGTTCGTCACACCAATCAGCTTATGCATATGCTGGTCGTTGCGATTGCTGGGTCCGTTCGGCTTCCAGCCCTGTCTTCCTTGTGAACCAATGGGTGCTGTAGTCCAGCTCGATTCTACCCACTTCATACTCGGTCTTTACGCAAACCAGTTGGAGCTGCAGCCTAGTTGGGGCGACTCCCCAAAACCCCTACCAGTTCTGCCCCCTACCCTGGTTCCCATGCTTGCCAGTATGCACTGCAGGCTTGTCCAGTCTGTACCACATCCCAATTAGCTCTCGCACACGTCAATGGACATTGAAGCCTAGTTCAACCCAACCAACCTATTATCCAGCCCATACACCCACTGGCAGGTGCCTTTCTGTCAAGCCACCCCTGCTCCTAGCCTGGGTTTCGTGCTGTCCAGTGAGGGTGATAACCCTGAGGGAGGTGCCCACTATTTCCCTACTAGGCCACACCCACTCCCAGAGTATGCAATCTCCAGGTGGTTTTGGCATTTGACTTGACAGAATTAGCTCCTAGTACCAGCCTCTGCCAGCTAACGCTGTGGCTAAGCCCAAACACCCCTCAACCCACTCTAATTTTAACTTACACCAGTCAGAACAGTCAGCTCACCGTGAGGCCCACAGGTGCTATAGCCCTGCCTAGTCTGAACTGCCCCCATCCGTATTCACACTTTCCAATGGAAGTAGTTGTCCAGCAGGGGTGCCCACGTTCCCCTGTTGGCTTTGCCTCCTCCCTGATTGTCACATGTGCTGTTTGTGTGCTGCAGCCACATCTGGTACGGCTCATCTCACCTTGGCATTACTTGTTGTGTACTGGTATGTGTTGCAACCGAACCCGACTCGACCCACACTCTGTTCTGGTGCTCGGATTCACCAGAAGGTAATGTGAACAGATTCAGGCTGGTCTGCCCCCAACCCATGCCATGTGTATGCCAGTGGGATAATTTTCATTGCCTGTTCTGGGTTGTTCCCTATTGTGCTTCTCGCGCTTACCTGCATGGGACTGTGTCCTGCCAGAGAAGTTGCCCAGGCTTCTCCACCAGAACCTCTCCCACTGCCAGTTTTCGCGCATACCAGTGGGTCCATGAGCCAGCACTACTCAGTTCGCCTGCTATCCTAGGAGGAACAGTGGCTTTTCCTGCCTGGCCTCCGACCCAAGCTGGTTCTTGTTGTTGGATATTTCAACCCAGCCATGGCTCTTCCATACCCCTACCCAGCTCACACATGGTTCAGTAAGGGCTGAGACCTAACCTAGTCTGTCACACAACCCTCCCCGGTCCTCCAGAGCACCAGATGGTGTTGGAATTTGGCCTGGCTTGGTGCTTCCCATCCCAGTCCACAATTGTGCCAAGTGAGATTATGATTGTATCCTGATCAGAATGTAGCCTCAGTTCCAGCCCATGCACTCCTTGGTGGGAAACTCAACCCAGCTAGGGTGTCCTGTTATTTCCCCAACCGGGCCTCTGCCCTGCCATAGAGCAGGTGTAGGCCGGTGGTTGGCCTGTCTCCGCTTGGCAGAGCCCCTCACTTGTCCTGGCCCCTTGGATGCTGTGGCTTAGTGCCTCTGCCTCACACGGATCAGTATGTGCAAGGACCTACCTGGCATGAGCTGTGCTCCAACCTGATTTCTGTTGTTTCTTGTGAGTTAAAGGTTTTTTTTGTTCCAGCCCTGCCCTTTCTGCCCCCTTCAGTGGCAGGCCGGCCCACCCCACATCTATTAAAATGCACATTTGGGTGCTGATGCCTTGACCTACCCTGACTGTTGTGGAATTCCCCTTACCATGAGTGATGGCAGATGGCGTGGTCACACCTAGCTTAGACCATTGACACACCCAGCTTGGGAACTAAACCCGGGGGACTTATATTCCAAAGGGTTGGGCCCTACACAAACCCCCACAGAGTATACCCCCAGCCCAAGTTCTACTTGTGTGCGGATAGTGTCTTGATCTGCCAATGTGACCACTCCACTACTCACAACACTCAGTAGGGCAATGGCTACCCAACATGCCAAAGAGGCCCCCATCCATAGCTTCAGTGTGGGCTAGTATGTGGTGATCAGTGATGTTATATACTAATATCCCATCTTCTGTCATTCATACATTGAGCTGTTGCATCAGTCTTTACTAAAATTATCTTCTGGGACATTCGCCCCCAAACCTCTAAGTCTCTTGGTCCCTTTGCCTGCTTTAATCTTTCTTGACCCTGTCACTGAGAATACCCGAAAATTCACTTTGCACTACACTCAACCTAGTCTTAGTCATGGTGAACCAGGGGGGCAGCAATTACATATCTTGAAAACCCCTGAGTTTGCCCTTCCAGGCGGCCAGCAGGCAAAGCCTGGCACCACTTGGTGCACTGGCCGCCCTGGGGGAGGCGAGGGACTCGTCTCACTGCCTTGCTAGGCAGTTGTCTTTGGGCGTGAGTCACCCGCATTGGTCTGACCCGGCAGGGGCACCCCCTCAGTCCCACACGGCAGGGAGCGTCAGTTGCCCCCAAGCCCAAGGACCAAAACTCCTACAAAACTCCACCCAGCCGCATGGTCTAGCAGTGGGCGGAGCTAGGAGTTTTCCACCCGTTCCAAGTTCCCTCATGGCGGGACTTACCTGAGGGAAAGAGCTCTCTTGGGTCCTGGGGAGCCCGAGGACTCGTTCATGCCTTGTGGGCAGTGTCTTTGGCGTGAGTCCCCAGATTGGGTCGGCCCTGCAGGGGGCACCCCCACAGTCGCCACACTGCAGGGAGCGTCAGTTGCCCATGCCCAGGACCCGAACTCAAATACTGCTGTCAAATTAATGGAAGAGAATATTCAAACTCAGATCAATGTATCTTCATTTTAAGAACGGTGACAAAACAACACAGATGAATGTTTAGCCTAGCACCTTAGAAACTTTTAGCTTCCGTTTATAAAGCTGGATTCCACTCCTAGTTCTTAAACTGTTTAAGCTTCCTGTAAATGCACACCTTGGGACAACAGTGGGTGGGCTGGAAGGCACCAGGGTTTTGCTTTACCCACAGGAAAATCCTCTTTGATTCTCTGCTCCCAGTCTATGCACTGAGACACACTTGCAAGTTGTGGACATTGGGAGGGGTATCAGTGAATTGGAATTCTGATTTTCTCTCACTTTCTCTTTTAAAAAAATAATATATAAGTTATTCATAAAAATGTACAATGTGAATTTTTGGATGTCAGATCATTGAAAGAAAGTTGTTTGACCTCATCATGAGAGTACAAGTTCAGTTTCTTTGTTCCCATATTAAATTAATGTCACTTTCAAATGGGTTACTACCAACAATGAACAGAATTGATACAATTTATAATAAATAAAACAATGACAACAATTATATCAGGGTGGGTAAAAAAAAATCTGACTGTAACATACCTGAACTTACGTGAAATAGTACAGTGTTATTTAAAATTGGGTTTTGGGCCAGAATGGTAGCCTATCGGCTGAGGTCCTCACTTTAACACACTGGGATCACAGTACAGCTACCAGGTCATGTCTGGTTGCTTCAATTCCCAAGTCACCTACCTGCTTGTGGCCTGAGAAAGCCTTAGAGGATGGCCCAAAGTCTTGGGGTCCTGTGCCCATGTTGGAGACCTAGAAGAAGCTCCTGGTTCCTGGTTTCAGTGAGTTCTTCAACCCTGGCCAGTGAGTGCACTTGGGGAGTGAATCAGTGAAAGGAAGTGAAATTTCCTTCTCTCCATAAATCTGACTTTCCAACAAAAATTTAAAAAAAAAATTCATCAAAATTTGTTCTGTATTATTTGCAAATGTTCATTGCAGATACTAGGGAAACTACCCAAACAAAAATTCAGGAGACACATATCTTGGTATCCTAATTAAGGACAGAAAATGCAATCCTATAAGATATTCAGTTAAAATGAGGAGGTGTGGGCATCTGGGGGAGTGGCTGAGAAACTGCTTAGGAGATCCTCACCCTACACTGGACTACCACTGTGTTTGCTATGGCTCCACAACAAATTCCACCTTGCTGCCAATGCACTCCCTGCAAGCAGGCAGGGATTTTCTCAAGTATGTGAGTTATTGCACCTGCTATCATGGACACAGATTTAGTTCCTGGCTCCTGTTTTTGGCCAGACCTTGTCACAATCTTGTAGGACTTTAAGGAGTTAACCACATGATGGTTGATAACTCTGTCTCTATGGCTTGTATAAATTAAATAATTTTTTAAAATGACTTTTAAAATGATAAGAGAAAACTAAATAAGGATTGGCATAGATGTTTGGTGCAGGTTTTCACACACAAATTTTAGGACCACATGCTTCTTTGCAGTGATTCTAAATAGAGCAGCACATTATGTGAAGGAAAACCTAACAAAACAGCAAGGGAAATTACATACTGATTTGTCAGCCTTCATCAGGATAAGTGAATGCTGCAGTGTCAGTGCCCAGACAGTGGGAACTGCTACTTAGCCATGTGATCAGAGGACTCAGTGAACACTAGAAAAGAAAATAAAGTCAAACCAACCAGGTCGACTCCAATCCTTCTACCCTACCAACACCTCATACACCATCAAAATTTATCCACAATTTCTAACCTAAGGATATTGTCCCATAGTGAAACACTTGCTACAAATTAGTATATGAAAAAGAAAAAGCAAGAAAAAAACACTGTCACCAGTATCAAAGCTAAAGCAAAAACCAGCATCATGATATCTATTACGCAAAGATGCCAATTGCAACACAAACATGCCACATGGAATCAGCTGTTCCACTTCCAACCCAGCTCTCTGTTAATCTCTTGCAAAGAGCAGTTGAAGATCATGCAAGTGCCTGGGCCCTGATCACCCACATGGAACACCTGGAGGAAGCTGCAGTGTCCAGGACTCAGCTTACCCAGCACTGATCATTTTAGCCATCTAAGAATGAGCTAATGGGCAGAAGATCTCTGTCTCTTATGTTTAAACTCTCAGTTGAAAATAAATAAAACAGACAACAAGTAATAATCAAAAAGAAAATAAACAAATAGACATTATTCACACTTATTTTATTGAAGGCAGTGAGAAAGAGATCTATCTTTTGGTTCACTCCATAAATGGCAGCACTTTCTGGGTTAAACCAAATCAAGACAATTAGAGGTTCTGGATGTCCCATAGAGGGACAAGAGCACAAGAATTGGGGACATGTAAGGCTACTTTAACAGATTTCCTAATGAGGAGCAGAATTGTAAGTGAAGCAGCCCGGTCTTCATCCATATGCAAGTAGCCACTTGATTTTCTGTGATACCACATTACTGAAAAATACAAATTAAGCAATCACAAACATCAATGATCAGACTGTGCTAGAATTTAGTTACCTTTGCTGTTGGAAGAGCAAAGAGACCAAGGCCAGAAATGACAAAGTCTTTTTTCCTAATAGGTATGAAATTTAGATTGTACATTGCTCTAACTACTGGAGTCTGAGCTGGTCTGCTATCCGCAAGAAGAAAACTACACCAGACCCTTAGGAGAAGCATTTCTGCAGACTCTGAATGGGGCTTGAGATGCTGTGTCTCATCACAAGAAAACCAGGCCAACTTAAAACAAAACTTGAAGTTCGAATGATCCCTGGGCAATCTCCACTCCTCACTGCAAAATCTGTTAAAATGTGAGTCATTTTTCAATTTTAAAAATTTATGTTTATATTATTTCATTACACAGTTTCAAAGGCTCTAGGATTCCCCCAGCCCTTCCCAAAACCTTCCCGTGATATTGAATTCCTCCATATTGTTACAGTAGTACAGTTCATAACTAGTCATGGTTCCTTCATTGGGGGAAGGAAGCTTCTTATCATCTAGATAAATTCAACAGTTTCATTGGGAGACCATCCTTGGTCTGAAAGTAGAGCTGGCAGAATATCACCACCTCCAATAAGATGTCACTACACAACTTCAACAATAGGAAGAAACATCGAAATTAACAGCATCATGAAGTTAATTAACATGGTATTAACTGACCAATATGTTAGAAAATATAAGCTCTTAACCACATCCTGTAACTACTTCCTTGACATCTCAGTTTTAGTATATACACAACCAGCTGCTACAAACTATTTTCTTTTTCTCCCAAGCTTGCATGTTTTTGTGTTTAACCTAAATCACAGTGGCACAGAAACAGTGAATGAATCAACATTAACATCCATCATATATAACACCTGAGAACAAACTTAACATCAACGTTTCTATGTAGTTACAAGCTGTTTGGAATTAAAAGTAATAAACTGGGGTAGAATGTTAAACCACAATTGAAACTTTGCAGTATATATTGATTAAGCACGGTTTCACATGACTTTGCATTTTAACAATTGAAGTTGGATGCAGGTGAGCAGGGAAATCGCCAACAACCTAGTGAGTGAGGAAGAATTTAACTCTACATCCTCCCGAGTAAAGTCCAGGAGAAGCAAATAGGGAGCCTGACCAGTAAGTACAAGCTTAGCCATTATAGTCTAGTTGGCATTTTTCCCTGGCTGCTCCAGACTTTCTAGATCAGTGTCTCTCTGTTTATCTTAAAACCCAATTCCTGAACAGTAAGGTACGAGCTGAGTGATTATCAACTAGCTGACCTTTTTTTATTCTCTCTATCTGAACTAATTTTGGGGCTCACAAGTAACCCTGAAGGTCAGTGAAAGAGACGGCTGGCAGCAATGTTTGGAACTAGATAAGGGCAAGAGAAAGCTCCTTTTACAATCCCTTTATCTCTGAGTGTTACCCGGGGCTCCTGGCTGTAGTTTCAATGTCACCAGATCCTATGGGAGGCTTTTTGTTGAACGTCAGTGATGCAGAGTGAGGACCCCAAGGTCCCAGTACTGTACCTTGCCCCGTGGCCTGAGGAGATGTTTCCCCACACTCACTGTTTCCAGCCTGAGGAGTCGGGTGTCCTGCAGAGGCTCCTATGAGGAGGGAGCTCACAGGGCAGCACCAGCTGAGCCACCTGAGCCTTCTTGGGAACAGAAACAACAACCTGGCTATGGCGGCGCCTTAGAAGAATCTCCTGTGTGGTTCCTCAGCCTTTTCTGAGTGTGTGTGATTGGACCACTCCCACAGACCTTGACTGCGCATGACATCAGAGGCTGCAGAGCCAATGGAAAGCACAATGGTGTCAGGCCTTCCCTAGGAATTCTGGAGTTAGGGATGGGGAGTGATGGGCGTGGCTTCACCTCAGGCTGGGAGTGGCCTCCTCTGTTGCAGCTTGAGCCTTCCAAGAGCAGGGGCTGCTGTTGCCTCTCAATAAGTCCACCTCCTGGCCTCTCCTTCCCTCTCTGCTTCATGTTCAAGTCTGGAAACCCAAAAATGTGTGACAAGAGGCTCCAGTTACAAGTCATTAAACACTGAATAGATTCTGGGACTTTTCTTCTTATATTGGCATTTTTTCCTTAGTTCAACTTTAAACTGCAGAACGAAAGAATATTTTGAAAATATGCTATAAAATAATCTTCAATTGCATTTCTCTTAGCTTTGTTCATTACCTGGTCTGTATTTTGTTTTCATATTGTTCCATATCTGTTTCTTACTAGCATATAATAATTTGATTGTATATATTGATCTCCTCTCCACAGGTCTTGCTTGATTATCTCATCAGTTTAAGTTTGGTTTTCCACAAAATGTCCGTTAGTGTACATTGACAGTTTTACTGCTTAAAACTTGACCATTCTGCTACAGTTTCCTTTCTGTGATTAATTTCATGATTACACATTCACAACAATGTTTAAGGCTGGTCGACATTAAATCTAGGGGGAAAACTTGCAGCGTTCTATATTATATATACCATATTATTATTTTCTATGCTATGCAATATCTATCACTGTAACTTGGTTTTCATACTTTTTGGCCTTTGGTATCCACAAATTGTGGCTTGTGGTTTCTGTTTTAAATCATACGTTTATTGAATATTTTGAATAACTTTTATTCTAAAGCCATATATACAGAGAGGAGGAAAGACAGAGAGGAAGATATTCTGTCCACTGATTCATTCCCCAAGCAGCCACAATGGCCAGAGCTGTGTCAGTCTGAAGTAAGAGCCCAAAGCCTCTTCCAGGTCTCCCACTTGGGTGCAAGGATCCCAAGGTTTTGGACCATCCTCAACAGCTTTCCCCAGCCACAAGCAGGGAGCTAGATGTTAAGTAGGCCTACTGAGATTAGAACTGGTGCCTATGAGGATGCCTACGTGTGCCCAGCAAGGACTTATGCCAGAAGGCTACTGCCTCTGGCCCTGTTTTAAAACATCTTATTTCTAAGTATTTCAGAAAATCATCTAATTATCTCATCAATGATTAAATGTTTTATGAAGGATGATATTTAAATTCCTAAAATTTATTATTTACTTGGCTTTTTTTGTTAATGACTTTTCCTAATTGATATTTTGATACTTATTTTTTAATTTGAAAGGCAGATTTACAGAGAGAAGAAGAGACAGAAAGACAAATCTTCCATCTGCGGGTACCCTTCACAATTGGACCCCATAGCCGGAACTGAGTTGATCGGATGCCAAGAGCCTTATCCAGGCATTCTGTGTGTGTGTGGTCCCAAGGCTTTGTCCCATCATCTACTAATTTCCCAGGCAACAAGCAGGGAGCTACATGGGAAGTGGAGCAGGTAGCACATGTACTGAAATTCATAGAGGATCCCAACACATGCAAACTTAGGATTTAGCCACTGAGCCATGCTGCCAGACCCCTAATTGTTGTTAATTTTGTTAATGGATTGCCAAAGTGGCTGGTTTTCAGTATATACAAATACTCACTTGAGACTATTAATGGATCCCAAGCTATTGTGCCACTAATTGGGAAAGGTTTTGTATTTCATCCTGTGTTTTAGAAACTAATACAAGCCTTGTCTGTCTCCTCATGCTTGGAGCCATATATGCCTGTTCCTAGGCCTGATTTTGTGTGGCTCTGATCTTTTTCCTGGGGCTATAGCTTATCTGCAATTTCAACACCTCACACGAGTGCAGCCCATATTCATCCTTGCTTTTTGTCATTATAGAAATCTGTGATTTGGCCCTGACATGGTAGCTTAGTGGCTAAAAGTCCTTGTCTTACATGAACCAGGATCCAATTTGGGCAGTTGATCCTGTCCTGGTGGCCCTGCTTCCCATTCAGCTCCCTGCTTGTAGCCTGGTAACACAGTGGTGGGTAGCCTAAAACTTTGAAATTCTCACAAACATGGGAAACTTGCAAGAAGTTTCTTGATCCTGGGTTAAGATCAGCTCAGCTCTGGCCATTGCAGCCACTTGGATATTGCTAGTGCCTGCAGCATAAGCCAGCTGTCCGTAAAGTAAAATAATTCACTCAGATCAAGAATTGTTATTTTCTTCCACCCTCTCCACCCCCTAAATCACACTGTGCTCCACTTACTTATCACATCTCACTCCTTCTTCCACCCTCCTCTCTATGAAGCTCCCTAGCTAGCTTTCCTTTCTGAAAATCTGAGCTGCCACAATTGCTTCACCCACTCCTCCTCCTTCTTTCTCTGCCTGAAATTGCAGATATCATTAAACAAATATGATTGACACAGTGATGGATCCTGAGTGAAAGACCCCAGCTTGTGCCCAGAAAAATAGCCAAGTGGCTTAATACCTTCCTAACATACCCGGGAATCAATATCGATGCCAATTCATATCCCCACTCCTCCACTTCTCTTCCACCTCCTTACTTATGGGTTGGAAAAGCCATACATGATGGCCAAAGGCCTTGAATCTTTGCACTGATTTGAGACACCTATAAGAAGCCCCTGGCTTCTGGCCTCAGCTCAGCTCAGCTTTGGCTGTTGCAGCCATTTGAGGAGTGAACCAGAAAATAGATCTTCCTCTTTGTCTATGCCAAATCTGCCTTTCAAATAAAAATAAATTAATCATTCTTTTAAAGAGACATAAATATCAGTGCTTGAATATGTAATACTGGTTATCAGCACTTCTACCAGCTCCTCACAGATGTTGATGTCCAGTTTTATATGTTTGAGCTACTTACAGCTCTGGATTACAGCCACAGCAAGGGAATCACGTACAGGAATGTGAAAACTCACCATGTCATGATAGAGCCCTGATAAAAAAGCCACGGCTGATAGACTGGGACCTGGCTGAGTTTTATCATCCTCCTCAAGAATATGCTGTCTGCAGTTCCTTGTACACTATCATAGGGACACATGGCTGCATGATGGCAAGCATGAGCTTCTGAAAGGAACCCTTCTTACAGGAGCAAGACATGTGTGCTCAGCTTGCTCATATTGCCAAGGTGCTGAACAGAAATGAGTTGCATGGGTAGCTGCAGTATCCTGTAGATGATACCCTGGGATGACATTCATGCAAATGCTGGGAGAACTTGATCAGTAGTGAAAATCAACACCTTTCCAGACCGGTCAAGTTGGCTCAATGACTTTGCACAGTTCCTTTCTGCTGGGTGTTCAAACAAGTTAACAATAATAGTTATTCCTTCTTCCAGTAAATCCCAGAGCTTCTCAGCAACTGATGACTCATTTTCTAATGAAAGTGAGCAGTCTGCATCTCCTACTCTGATCTCTCCTTCAACTGCACAGTCTGCCATACCATCCATGATTTGTGAGTTGGGGCTGAGTGTCCAAGTATCAGAATGTCCAATGGGGGAGGATACTCTATCCCTCCCACTCCATTCTCCTTTTGCAGTCTCACTGTTAACTTCCATGAGGTTTCAGTCTCATTAATGACTCCAGGTCATTCCAACGGTTCTGGATGAGATGCCTCTGAAGCAGGGATTTTTGCCCCTCTACTTCCTTTGGGAGTGAACCCTTTTCTTTGGAGATACAGGAGCTTTGGTTGGAGCAGCTAGTGAATCCTTGGCTCCTTAATAGAGCTCAGTGAATTTCCCAAATCTTTTCCCTTCCTACACTCACCAAAAATGTGGTTAAGGCAGTCCTCAATTCCATAGAAACCCCAACCTTGGCTTCATTGGATTTGATGCACATTTAAAAGCATTAGTTCAGTAACCTTTCAGTTTTTCCCCTTCTCATGTCTGTCTTCCAGTCACTGTCATTCAGACAGCCATCTTACAGGCTCAGAGCTGCAGCAAGATAGATTAAAAGCATCTCACTTCAGCTCATATATCACTTGATCTAACAACAGACAGTAAGCTGATTGGCTGCTGCAGCTCTCTGTCTCCAAATATGAGGTAATTGGGGAATTGCTCTGGGTAACATAAAACAGAAAACCAAAGGGAGCTGAGAATCAGGAGAGAGTAGAAACTGAGTT
Organism: Ochotona curzoniae; assembly: GCF_017591425.1. Classification (NCBI taxonomy): domain Eukaryota; kingdom Metazoa; phylum Chordata; class Mammalia; order Lagomorpha; family Ochotonidae; genus Ochotona; species Ochotona curzoniae. The sequence goes on along the minus strand of NW_024465450.1, from coordinate 27,168 downwards.
GGTAGGTGGATGTAAGAATAAATTGAAAAGAGAGAAGGCAACATGGAATAAAGAGAAGAGCAATATCAGAGGAACTAAGAAACTATCTTGGGTTGGTACCAACCAGCAGAGGAAGGGAAAAGCCAAGAAGAACCAGGGCAACACAAGGCAATTATGGCTCCAAAAATGCAAAATAGTTACTGCACTAAGATGTTCAAAAGAAAACATCACATATGATACATAGTTCTCAGTTTTTTAGGTTAGATTAAAATGTTTTCTTTTAAATCAAATATTACTCACCAGGAAGGGAGCAACCTCTAGAGCTCAGGCAGACCCAGGCCAGCTCACTGAGTGTACACAGTGACTGGAAACAGTGCTCTGATTATGGAGGCCTGCAAGCTGCCAAGATTCACTTCATTATTATTTTTTTAGTAGAAACATTTTATTTAATTAATTACATTGCATTATGTGACACAATTTTGTAGGTACTGGGATGCCCCCCACCCCTCCCCAAACTCTCCTCCCATGGTGGATTCCTCCACCTTGTTGCATTACCACAGTTCAAGGTCAGTTGAGATTCTTTCAATGCGAGAATATACAAAACATAGAGTCCAGCATCTTATTGTCCAGATAAGGTCAACGGTTTCTTGGGGAGACCATCTCTGGTCTGAAGGTATAGCTAGCAGCGTATCATCCCGATCAATTAAAAGCAACAACATAACATCAGCAACAATTTATAAAGTTATAATATATCTCCACTGCTATTCAACATAGTCCTAGAGGTACTTGCAGAGGCCATAAGACAAGAAAAAGAAATCAAAGGCATACAAATGGGGAACGAAGAATTCAAGCTTTCACTATATGCAGATGACATGATCCTATACATAGAAAAACCAGGAGACTCAATACAGAAACTGCTTGAGCTTCTACGAGAGTTTGGCAGAGTGGCAGAGTACAAAAGTAATGAACGAAAATCAGCAACCATAGTGTACGCAAATAGCCCCAAGATGGAAAAAGATCTAAGCAGCAAGATACCATTCAAAATAACAGAGAAAAGTATGAAGTATCTGGGCATAAATCTAACCAATAGTGTAGGAGACCTATTCGAAGAAAACTACAAAATACTCCAAAAAGAAATTGAACAAGACCTCCAAGGATGGAATAACATCCCATGTTCCTGGATAGGTAAAATCAATATCATTAAAATGTCTATAATACCAAAAGCAATATATATTTTCAATGCAATTCCAATCAAATTGCCCAACACATTCTTCACAGAACTGGACACAATGATTCTAAAGTTCACCTGGAAACACAAAAAAACCACGAATAGCTACAACCATCCTAAAGAATAAGAAGTTAACAGGGGGAATCACAGTTCCAGACCTCTTGACATACTATAGAGCACTGGTTATCAAAACAGCCTGGTACTGGCACAAACATAGAGAGGAAGATCAATGGAACAGAATAGAAACGCCAAAAGGGAACCAGCACAAATACAGCCAAATAATCTTTGACAAAAAACCAACGACAGTCCAAGCAAATGGGAAGGCCTTTTCAGTAAATGCTGTTGGGATAACTGCCTGATAGAGTGCAGAAACAAAAGGATAGACCCGCATTTATCACCATACACTAAGATTCAATCCACATGGATAAAAGACCTAAACCTACATCCAGAAACCTTCAAACTCTTGCAAGAAAATGTTGGAAATACCCTGCAAGTCCTAGGAATAGTTCCGACTTTCTAAGAAGGATGCCAAAAGCAATAGCAGTTAAGAACAGAATAAACAAATGGGACCTCATCAAACTAAGAAGCTTCTGTACAGCAAGGGAAACAATCAGCATAGTAAAAAAGCAACCCACAGAATGGGAGAAGATCTTTGCACACTATGTAGGAGATAGAGGGCTAAACAAGCCACTCAAGAAATGGGCATGGGAAATGGGCAAACATTTCACAAAGGAACATGACCAAATGGCAAACATATGAAAAAAAGCTCCAGTTCCCTGGCAATAAGGGAAAACCAAATTAGGACACGAATGAGCTACCACCTAACACCAGTAAGATTGGCCCACATAAAAAAGAACACCAACAGCACTTGTTGGTGAGGATGTAGGGAAAGGGGAACCCTATTCCACTGCTGGTGGAGCTGCAAATTGGTACAGCCTTTATGGAAATCAGTCTGGAGAACACTTAAACAACTCAAAATCTGCATACCATATGATCCAGCAATAGCACTCCTAGGAATATATACAAAACACCTGTTTCATGACAAACCAACATGCACCCCTATGTTCATAGCAGCACAATCAGTAATTGCCAGAACATGGAATCAACCGAAATGCCCTTCAGCACTTTATTATTCTTTTTTTTGAAGGGCAGAATGAGAGAGAGAATATCTCGTAGGTACTGATTCACTCCCCAGATACAAAGATCAGGGCTAGAAGCCAGGCTCAACTCCACTGGGGTTTCCCATGTGAGTGCAGGAATTCAATCTCCTGGACCACCTTGTATTATTCATTTAGGTGCATCAGCAGGAAACTGAACCTGAAGTAGAGCAACTGGAACTCAAACTGCCACTCACATGAGGTGCTGATACTGCAGATGGCAGCTCAATCTCTCTGGCCACAAGGCCAACCCAGTAGGGCCCACTTTTTAAAGCAAAGTGTATGGTTATAAGCTCCCCTAGTTTAAAACCATTTCCACATTACTTATATCTAAGCCAGTGTGTCTACCATGTTTACCAGGTTCTTTAGAAAATGACAAGGGGCATTCTAGATAGGCTCAGTACACAAGTGGTTCCATTTGCATTTAGTTGTATCTACAAGCAAGGAACCTGGCCCAAGGTAGGTAGGCTGTACTTCACAGTGTCTATCAGGGAAGATTTTAGGTGTCCTCAGCATGCAAAAACCATGTATATACACAGGGCTGCTGCTTTGGAACAGCTCCATGTAGCCACACCACACATATCAAAACACCCAGTTAGGCACCTTCAATTGGCTGGCCAATTGCCTTTAATTTACTGGCCAATTAAAAACAGACAATAAAGCTGAGAGTTGAAGTGTTACAAATAAGATTAAGGCTCAGACATTGCCAAAGGGCCCCTTGCTGACAGGTGGTCACCTGATGATGCCCTTCGAAAGGCCTTGGTTCCCTCCAATCTGAAGGGTCTCCTCAGCCAGCACACACAGGCTGGACACCACCCTTTCTTTCTTTGTTTTTCTTTCTTTCTTTCTTTCTTTCTTTCTTTCTTTCTTTCTTTCTTTCTTTCTTTCTTTCTTTCTTTCTTTCTTTCTTTCTTTCTTTCTTTCTTTCTTTCTTTCCTTCTTTCTTTCCTTCCTTGCTTCCTTCCTTCCTATCTTCCTTCCTTCCCTCCTTCCATCTTTCATTTTTTTCCTTTTCCTTTCTTATTTTTTTAAAGATTTATTCACTTCTATTAAAAGGTCAGATCCACAGAAAGGACAGAGAGAAAGATCCTTAATCACCCGATTCACTCTCCCAAGTGGCCATAATGGCCAGAGAGAAGCTGATCTGAAGCCAGGAGCCAGGAGATTCCTTCAGGTCTCCCCTGTGGGAGAAGGGTCCCAAGGTTTTGGGCTGTCATGTACAGCCTTCCCAGTCCACAAGCAGGGAGCTAGGTAAGTGGAGCAATGAGGATATGAGTCAGTACCCATGCAGGACCCTATGCATTCAAGGTGAGGGCTTCAGCCACTAGACTACCAGGCTGGGCCCTGGGCAACACCTTTACTGTGCATGGTCACAGTTGAATTTGAATACTTTTCTGATAATTATGAGTACTCATGTGGTCTTTTTAACTCTGCATCTTGGTTTCCTCTTCTCTCTCTCTCTCAAAGATTTATTAATTTTTATTGAAAATTTATATATACAGAGAGGATGAGAGGCAGAGAGGAAGAACTTACACCCGATAATTCACTCCCCAAGCAACCACAACAGCCAGAAGTGTGCTGATCCAAAGCCAGGATTCCAGAGCCTCTTCTGGGTCTCCTACATGGTTATGGGAACTCAGAGTTTTGGGCCATCTTCAACTGCTTTTCAGGCCACAAGCAGGGGACTGGATGCCAAGTGGGGTCACAGCTATTAAAACTTGCACACTTATAGGATCCTGATGCATTCAAGTTTAGGACTTTAGCTACCAGGAAGCTGTGCCAGACCCAAACTGTGTTTTTAACTGCGGGTTAAAAATCCCCTCACAGAACACATTTGTCCAGTTGTGACAAGAACACATGCTCAGACCTCACACTATTCGTACATTCTTTGGGAAACAACCCCTTCCTTGTAAAAAGAAGTGGAAGTTGCTTTAGAGCCCTCTTCCCACTGTGTCCCATCTCTGGTGGTCTTTTCCCGCACTCTTACCGGGTATAGACATCTCCCACTGTGGTACTCTTTCTGCTTTATTCTCCCTCCTGTTTACCCACAACACCTGGGCACCCTCATATTGGGTATTTCTCTGTGTGGTGCAGTCCACACTCATACACTGAATATTTGTTCAGTTTATTCACTCAATACTAAGTAAGCTCTCTTCTCATTTACACATAATATTGGATTCTGTTTGATGTTTTTACCTCCATGGGAAGCAAGAATGTTGAATTGGAAATTAATAAATTCATTGTCCATGTCAGCACAGGTGATTAATACTTGAAATAACTTCCGGGGTTGTCCTTGAAGCACAAGAGGTTAGGAACGAAGTTGCAGTGTTGGCATCCCATATTGGAGTGCAAGTTAGAGTTCCAGCTGCTGTACTTCTGATCCAGTTTCTTGCTAATGTGCCTGAGAAGGCAGTGGAGGATTTGACCCAAGTGCTTGAGCCTATGTTTCCCATGTGGGAGGCCTAGATGGAGTTCCTGCCTCCTGGCTCCCACCTGCCCACTTGATAACTGTTGTGTGCATGTGGGTAGTGCAGCAGTAAATGGGGTACCTTTCTCTGTCTCTTCTATCTCTCTGCCACTCTGCCTATTAGATAAATAATTCAATCTTTTAAAAAAATCATAGCTACTGGGCCTGGCGCGGTGGCGCAAGTGGTTAAAGGTCCTCGCCTTCACGCCCGGGATCCCATATGGGCGCCAGTTCTAATCCCGGCAGCCCCACTTCCCTTCCAGCTCCCTGCCTGTGGCCTGGGAAAGCAGTCGAGGACGGCCCAAAGCTTTGGGAACCTGCACCTGCGTGGGAGACCCGGAAGAGGCTCCTGGCTTCGGATCGGCATAGTATCGGCCCATTGCGCTCACTTGAGGAGTGAATCATCGGACGGAAGATCTTCCTCTCTGTCTCTCCTCTCTGTATATCCGGCTTTCCAATAAAAAAATAATAAAAATAAATCTTTAAAAAAAATCATAGCTACAACTTTTCATAAGGCAACAAAAGGAGGGTGGCCCTATGAGGATAGCTCAGAGAATCAACTGAGATGGTGCCTGTTTTGGTCTTGAGCAATGGCTAGAAGTTTTCCAATGATGAGTAAGAGGTGGCTTTTTCTGTAAGTTTCACTTTCTACCCTATTATCTGTCCATTCATTTTAGTACTGGACCAAGAGCAGGGAGACACATTGGGGATGTCTTAGATCATGTTTGAGTCTGTAACCTGGGTGCCACATGTCACTTTCATGTAGCTTCTTCCAAAGCAATTACTTTATTTTACTGAGAGACCCACAGTGACTTCCCTCTCCACAGCCAATTAAGAAAACTGAGATAGGTATTAGCCCTAAAGGAAACCCCTATTAAAAACAGCCTGTCTAAAGATCAACAAACTTGGCTTAATCCGTCCAGTGGAAGCAAAGACTCCTGTCTTCCCTGAAAGGTCAGTATTTAAACAAAGCCTGCTGGTGCATGCTCTGAGATTGGAGGTGCCCTGCACTGCCAGCCAGTGCCCCTCTCTAATCCTGAATGACTTATTTGGATAGGACTAATCTCAGTTCCAGGCTAGTTACATTTTTGGATTACCTTTCTGCGTGGAATGCATCTCTGTGTTCTCATCAGAGCTGTCTCCAAGGCCGACCATTGCTGGCTCCTTTCTCACCTGCTTGCTCATTTCTTGTCACTGATATTTTCTCTCCTGCCCTGAGCAATCCTGAGTGCTCCAGCACAGCCAGGCACTGGAATGTTCCCCATCACTCTTGACATTCTGTCCCTGAGCCAGACCCACCAGGCGCTGCCTGCCTCCCTCACTCCCTTCCCTGCCTCTGCATGCATGCCCAACTGAAGCTCTGTTTGACTCATCACCAGATGATTTTTATTTTTTTCAAGTATTCTTTTTCTATCTACACAATACATTTTATGATTTTCTATAGAAAGCTGTAAAGCAAAACAATAGGAAGTATCTACTTAAATCCCTCCGTGATTCTGACCCTGTGTCAAGTACTGTGACTGTTTCTGGTATTAGTTTTATTTAGAAAAAGATTCTGCTTTGTGTGTTTCATTATAAAAGTAATATAGCCTTTGCTATGATGCAATGTAGCCTATGATATGAAAACCGTATTTAGCCTCAGCAAATTTATTTCCCCCTCCTAGTACCATATAACCTCAAACTGATTTTAAGAATAAAAACATAATAGGTGAACCCACAATGGAGTGGGAATTCCTACAAAATACCTGAGAGGTTCCCTGCAAGTCCATCAAGCTCATCTAAAACCCAGGGATTCCGAGGAAGTCAAAGTGTAGGAGAGCCCACAGGGGCACTGAGAGCCACTGGACACATGGTGTCCTAGTTTGGGTGTTGGGCTACGAAGCAGCCCCAAGTGAAGTCTTTCAAAATCCCATGATTTTAATGTCTATCAGTTAACAATTACTTATCAATATTAGTCCATTAGTTGCAACAAATACAAGATTTTAACCACAAGGGAATCCAAGTATAGGGTCTCTTGGAACTCCTCATTATCTTTGTAAGATTCCTGTGAAGCTAAAACTATCCTCAAAGTGGATGTTGATGTTTAGAATGAATGGAGTTATTCTTGGGGAAGAAAAAATTTATGCCATACGAACACGTGCATTTACTTCCTAGAATGCTACCATGGCATGCAAGGCTGTTTCTGTTTTTGCCTCAGGGCATGGGGCTCCAAGAAATGGGTGATGTGCTTCAGACTGAGCATGGTTAGTTAAAGGGCAGAGCCAAGAATTGAATTGTCTGCCTTGCTTTCAGGTCATTTCCTTTCTCTTGTTCCCTTCCAGAGAAGGGATATAGATGCAGCTGCCCTGCATGGTTTACTGGGAGGAAAAATCTGCCCAAGGTGTCCACACATAACTGTACCATGTCACACACTGACATATCCCACACAGAGGAGCTCTTAGTTCCTCGTTACCTACAGTCCACCCACCAGCCATTGAAGAGTCACTAGACAGAGCTCCTGGCCACAGTCTACCCATGCCTCACTCATGTTTTCTTGCTGTCTGATGCTCAAAGATGGTACTCTCAAGCCACCCATAATCCTCCTCTTCTTCCTTTCAAAAACAACACTGGGTGCTAAGAATAAATAGGGCAGTGGTGTAGGGGGTGCAAGTTTGGGGCTGGGGTGGTTCTAAACCATCAACATTTACTTAGGAGCAACATTGACTTTGGGAATGATGTGTAACCTTGAAATAAAGATGCTTACTTGGGACTGATGCATCATGGATTGGTTTTGGTTCCCCGGTCTATTCCAGCTTCCTGCTACTGCAGATCTTGGTGGTCAACAGGGATAGTTCAAGAGGTTGGACCCCTGCCACCCATATGGGAGACCAGGCTTGAGTTTTCAGCTCCAGTCATAGATATAGATATTGGCATTGAGCCAGAGTGTAGGAGTTCTCTTTCCCTCTAAAATAAATAAATAAATAAATAAATAAATAAATAAATAAATATTCAATATACTTACTCCTTCTTTTAAATATGTTATCTAATAGTCATAGTGCCATGTATCTCCTTCTGGGGCAGACAGTGGGAATAAGCAAAGCATGGATTTTTTCTGGTATTTCTACCCTAGCAGTGATAGGAAGAGGTTTTTTCAAAGATTTGTTTATTTTTTATTTGAAAGACAGTTGTACAGAAGAAAAAGAGATACAGAGAGAAAGATCTTCCATCTACTGCTTCACTCCCCAAATGTCTGCAACCAATAGAGCTTACCAATCAGAAACCTGGAGGTAGGAGCTTCTTCTGGGTCTCGCATGTGGAAGACCATCTTTGACCATTTTCCCAAGCCACAAGTGGGGAGCTGGATAAGTAACAGAACAACTGGGACAAGAATGAACAAATATGGGATCCCAGCATTTGGAGGTGGAGGATTAGTCAGTTGAGTCATGGCACCAGTCCCTAGAAGTGCTTTTTATTTTATTTTATTTTATTTTATTTTATTTTATTTTATTTTATTTTATTTTATTTTAGTTACAATTGCATATGAATCTACAATTATCTCCATAGGAATTTTAATTACAAATGAGACTGGGCCAATGCTTTGGTGCTGGGGATTTAGGCATCACCTGCATTGCTGGCATTCCCTTGAGCACTGGTTCAGGTCCCACCTGCTCCACTTCTGATTCAGTTCCCTATTAGTGTATCTGAGAAAGCAATGAGTGACACCCCAAGTGTTTGGACCCCTACCACCAGTGTGCTCAACCCAGAGGTATTTCCTGCTGCCTAGATTTGCCTAGCCTCAACCAGGCATTGTAGTTATTTGGGGGATTAATATGAGGGTAGAAGATTTTTTATCTCTGCCTCCCAGATAAGTAAAGTGAACTTTTTTGATTTTTAGGTGCATATAAGCTTTATGTTGATTTTACTATGATTTTTAAGAAAGAGACACATATCCATCTCATGAAATTGGCAGAGAAGTTTCTTATGCAATTTGGCAAGAAAGTAGATAGAGAATAGGGAAACTCTCAGACACTGGCAGGTGAAAAAAAAAAATCAGTGAACAGCTCAATTGCTTAGCAAGACAGAAATTGTAAGTGTGATAGGCCCTGAAATTCCAGCCCTAAGATAGGATGCTGTTGGGAAGACACTTTCACACAGGTGTAAGGACATGGGTGTGTGAGAGATACAGGCATTCTTTGGACTGTGGTTGGTGGTGGTTCAAAATTGAAAACAAGTAAAATGTTTCTCAGTTTCCCATTTTATTTAGAAATAAAGCTTGGGGATGGCATGCGGATCCACCTGGAGTAGGAATTGTGATGACAATGTCTGAAGAAGAACATTGGCATGGATTGAGGAAACGTATGTGCCCAATAGACACACATGCTATTACTAATGATTATTTAAAAATAAAATTAAAGTATCATTTTTCTCTTGTAAAAAAGTCACATTTTCTTGTCACCTGTCAACACTCGACAGATGATTTGCTGTGTCTTTAACAATTGGCTGTCTATTTAAAATCCTCTAGGGACATATGTGATAAGCCCTGGAGCCGTGATGGTGCAAATTGTGGGCTGGCTAATTAAAATCTGTGTTCTTAACACTCAACAATTCTAGGAAGACAGAGCCATGGGGAGCCAAGGAAATGGAAAATATCAGGAGAAACAGGAATTCCAGGGGTGGTGTGACACAATGCCACAACTGTGCAATAAGCAAGTTCCATTCAAGGACCATCCATCCCTATTGGCCCAGCATCCTGTTACTTATGACCCTGAATGGCCTCTTACTTCATGGTGACAGAGCACGATCCTTATGTGGAAATGGTGGTGTGTGTGATATTCCAGGCTGGATCATCAGCAATATTGCATATTATACCAAGCTTGGTCTCTTGAGTGCTTTGATCTCTGGAAATCCATCCATCATGTTTCAGAGATCCATCCATCATGCTCCGTGGACCAGGAAAAGACTGATGAAGAGAGGGACAAGGGCTACTGGTTGCAATCAGCACCAACTGACCACCTGGAAAGGCGACCTTGCAGCTCTTTGCTGGCATTTGACCACAACCATGTGAGAGGCTATGGACTGGAACCAATCAAACAAACGAATATCCTGCTGGCCAATAGAAACAGGGAGAGACCATGTAGATGAGTGCCATTATTTTCAGAAGCCCTTGAGGTGGGCCTCAGGTGCCACGGCTCAGTGGCTAAATCTTCACTTGGCAACCACAGCAAGGATCCCAAAAGACCTCAGTTATTGGCCCTTGTCCCAGCTGTCCCACCTCCCATCCAGCTCCCTGCTTGTGGCCTGGGAAAACAGTGAAGGATGGTCCAAAGCCTTGGGACCATGCTCCTGCATGGGAGACCCTGAAGAAGCTCGTGGCTTTGGTGCAGCTGAGCGCTGGCCATTGAGTTCATTTGGGGAGTGAACCATTGGATGGAAGACCTTTCTGTTGTCTCTTTCTCTCTGTAAATCTGATCTGCCTTTCCATTTTTTAGAAAATAATATAGATTTTAAAGTTTTGGAGCTGTACACTAAAGATGTATTTGCTTTACTACATACTTTGTACCTCAATAAGTAATTATAAAGCTTAACATTCAGCCTAAAGAAGAAAATAAATGCAAGGCTCTCATTTTAACATAAAAGGAAATAAAATGTATACAATTTAGAAATGTAGTTTAAGCTTAAAATTGCTTGGCCACTACAATTGCAAAAGACACTAATGAAATACTAATTAAGTAGTTTAATTTTCTCAAAAAATTCAAGAGGTACGCATGGAGGCTGACCAAGGGTGTTGAATGGGTAACTTGAATATTACAAGAAGTAGTGCATGAGTGACTTGATCTTTCCAGAACAGCATATATGGAAAAACATTTTTTTTCTTTTATTATGATTATGATTTTTACCTGAAAAGAAGAGAAAGTGAAAGAGATTTTGCATCTACTGGTTGGCTCTCTAAAGGGCAGCCATAACTGGATGTGGTCCAGGCCAAATTCACATGCCTCGAGCTCCTTCCAGATCCCCTACTTGAATGGCAGTGGCTAAGGGCTTTGGTGTCTTCTGCTTCATTCCCAGGTGCATTATAAAGGAGCAGGATCAGAAGCAGAGCAGCTGAGACTTGAATCTGTCCTGCTATATGAGATGCCAGTACTGTGGGCTGCAGCTTAGCTCACTGTGCCATAATACCTACCCCGCATGATTCTATTTCCTGGAAATAGACACAGAAATATTTTTGGCCCCATCTATTCTTCCAGAACTTTGACACATTCCTGTTGAATGCTGGCTCCATTTCCTCTTGGAAAGGGAACAGGCTTGTTTGACTTTCTCCACAACGTTAGGTCACCTGATACTTGCAGGGCTTCAGTGACATGGTGTCAGTCAATGTAGAAAATAATAGGGTAAGACCGCCAAAACGCCCATCCTGCATAACACAGTGAGGACCCTGGGGAGAATTGTCACAACTTTTGAAGTTGAACACAATCTTCTGGCAATGCCAAGAACATTTACTCAAGGAAAGTAGCTGAATCTTGGTGATTCCTAAAGTGTGCTTGATGATGCTAGTCCTGTTTGCTGCTTCTCAACTCCACAGAACAACTCCTATGATCATGAAAACCAGCAGCCGCAGTTAGTAGAGGGTGGGAAGCACTGTACGATTGTCTTTGACTTCTCTGGCAGCTCCCTGGAACCACCAAAGACATAGAAGCTGATTCAGAGACTAGTCAACATGGATAGTCCGTGTCCTGGGTCAATTGCCGAAAAGCATCAACAGCAGTTGTTTCATATCATAGTTGTCTGAGGCTGCAGTAACAGCTGTGGTAAAGCAAAAACTAACCAAAAGTTCCAGAGGAAAGCTGAGGAATCAGATATGATTAGATAGGAACAAGTTTGACATAGAAATTTAGCAGGCCAAGTGCATGTGCAGGGAACTGCAACAAAGGCATATAAAGCTGGATATAAAAGAGGTTGTAAATGATTTTTTTGATTTGTTTGGTTGTTTATAATCTTTTCTTCTTCTACCAGATTTAAGGGTCAACAAACTAAGCAATTTTGAGCTTGTTTTGCTATATTGAGCTTCTTTTGCCTGACTACAAGAACTCAAACTGATGATGAAGGAACAATGTTCTTATGAAGCAGAAGTTTTTTTGTACTACTGAAGAGAACTTGATATTTACTAACACTAGATGTTTAAAATGATATATTTAATGGGTACCAGAAAAGGGGGGAACTGGAGCAAGATCTCTACCAAGATTTTCCATCTGCTGGTTCACTTCCAGAATTGCAATAATAGCCAGGACTGTGCCAGGCTGTAGCCAGAAACCCAGCTCTCACACATAGGTGGCAGGAGCCCAAACACTTGGGGCATCTCCCATTGCTTCTCCCAGGATATTAGCAAGAAGCTAGCACCTTTCTGAGATGCCAGCATCACAGGCAGTGGCTTCACCCACTATCGTAGAACCAGATTTTTATAAATTAAGTTCATTGTAATCACCAATGAAAATGATGAAACAACATAAAATCAAAGAAATGGCACTAAATGTTTCCAAACTATATGCAAGAAAATACATATTTAGCACAGAAGAAAGCAATAATAAGAGAGGAAGACTCTCAAGAAAAGAAGTAGCTAAAGCACATTGGTCAACTGCATCCCAAACATTCACATTAAAATTTCACATGAAAATATAGCTGGCTTAGACATCCCAGAGCAAAGGAAGAGATTGGCAGAGCAGTCAAAAGATGTGGTTCAGTTACCTTCAACAGACTTACTTACGGTTTTTGTCAGAAGCAAAGTGTAAGAGAAAATATATCATGTAAACAACTACTGAAAAAAGAAGTTAGAATTGTGTTATGCAGAAAAGGTGAAAAAGGCAAGGAAACAAATGTTGTAGAGATAAGGATGTTTTAGAATGATCAAGGATCAAGCCAGCAGAACATCTTACAAGTTAATATATGGAGAGAGTATGAAATTTATGTGGCTACCGTATCATGTGGTATACAATTATTTATATTGCTTACTGAATCATATCATGTAAATGATACTATACCGTTTCTCCACATTATTTTCATTTTTATGAATCCCTCATTTTGAGAATAGTAACATCTGTCTTCAAGAAAAAAATAGTTTGTACATGTATGCCTATAATGTCCTCATCTGAATTGAATGTGAGAAATGTTACAATTTGTTAAATTTGAAAACCAACACAAGCTTAACAGATCAAACAGGCAAACAGGCACCTAGCAGCAGAGTTCCAAAACAGATGGAGCAAAGACTGAGTTAGAAATATACAACACAATATATGTGTCTTTTAACAGTTCATGGGAAATGTTTTGCATCAAAAATAAGCTTATTTTATTCAATTTTTGCATGAACTGTTCAAACAATTTATTTATTTTTTAAAGATACATTTTAATTGGAAAGGCAGATTTTCAGAGAAAAGGAAAGAAAGATCTTCCTCCTATTGGTTCACTCCCAAAATTATTAAAAATGCCAGAATTAATATGATCTGAAACAAGGAGCCAGGACCTTCTTCCCATGTGGTTACAGTGACTCAAGCATTTGGACCATCTTCTGCTGCTTTCTCAGGCCACAAGCCAGGACATGATCTGGTGTCCATATGGGAATCCAGTGCTGCAGGAAGAGGCTTAACTTACAGTGCCAGCATACAACAATGCCAGCCCAAATGTTAAAGCTTAAAGCGTTTATTAGTAAAATTATTACTGATTGACAACCTAATTAAGTGGATCCCTGTATAATTACTTCTCCTTATTGCTTAAGTTTCTTCTGAGTTCTTGCCTCAGAGAGGCCTTCACTGATCATCTTATCCAAGAGAGGTACCATTCCCAGTTATTCTCCATTTCAGTTCCTAGAGTTCCTCCATAGCACACAAAAATGTGCAATCAGTGCATTTTACTTTCTGGTCTGTCTTCCATACCATGAGAGGAAAACCCATCTCCATTTGTTCAGCTGTCTTATACCCTGGCATGTGGCTTATTGTGATGTAGGTGCATGTACATTTTTAAGAGTTGTGCTTACTTATTTTGATAATCAAAGTGAGAAAAAAATCTTTCATCCACTGGTTCTTTCCCGCAGATGGTCACAATAACCAGGGCTGAGCCAGTCCAAAGCAAGAAGCTTCATTTGAGCCCTCTGCTTCACTTGTGCCCCACTCTTCTGCTTTTCCCATGCTGGATCAGAAGAGGAGCAGCAGGGACATGAACATGCACCCATATGGGATGCCAGTATCATAGATGGTGGCTTTATCTGCTGTGCCACAACACTGGCTCCTGCATGTCAACATTTTCAAACTATTGTTATATCTAAACTCACTGATTTTTTATTCATTCTTATTATGTATTTATTATTTCTCAGGTTCTTGTGGCTTGTGGATGGTTTCCCATTGGACTTGCTTGGGCTGAGTGAGGAGGCAGAATGTGGCTGTTAGGTCAACTGGAGCTGGAAAAGCTAGGATGGCCTCATGTGTAGGGGCAGCCTGGAAGATGGGGACTCCCTTCTCAGGTAATGCAACTTGAGCTCCTTAAATAGGTTTTTGTTTGCTGTATTGCCTTGAATTATGTGAGAAGAAGAGAGCCAGACAAAGGGAGGGCCCACTTGTTGGGTCACCCCTTCAATGCTCATGGGAACTGGGCCTAGACCAGCAGGATCTGGGAACTCACCCAGGACTCCTCAACGTGTGATGGAAATGCAGGTACTGGAGCCATCATGGTAGCCACCCAGGGTTTGCATGAGCAGAGAGCTGGGGTCAGAAGATAGCCTGAGCTGCAGTATGTGGCATCTGGATGCCAAGGGAATGGGTCTCGCAGTGTGTCAGCACTGATCAAGCCTCTGGCTGGTCACAGTAACATCTCAACAGACTCCAGAGCCCAGTCCAGAGTCAGTGTTAAAGGAGGCTACCCAAGAGCATGGATCCCAGAAATAACAACGGGCCTGACTCCTGGAGCACCCTCAGTGTAACTGGCTGTGGCTTATCCACATTATCGCTGACACTGATACTCAGTTGTTCCAGTCATCCCTTTTTAGAGTTGAGGAACCCAAGGCCACTGAGGACAGTGCAATTAATTGCCTAAGGTCCATATCAAGGAAGGGATGGGGAAGTCCAATGGTTACACTGCAAACTCTGTGACATCCCTCCCATCAAGTCACAGCCTTGTCTGGGAAGACTTGGGATGGGAAAAAGGGTGCAGTTTGGAAAGCATTCACTCTGTGTTTTTATCTCAAGGAATATATAATAGGCTGCCTTCTGCTTCTATTCCTATAAAGAATATGAGGAATGTGTCAGATAATGTGTGTTGAGATTTCAAATTTGTTTTTTTGTTTTTTTGTTTTTTTTTTGGAGAGGCAGAGTTGCACGTGCACACACACACAGAGGGAGAGAAAGTGAGCAAGAGGAAGTGAACATTTCCAATTGCAGGTTCACAATGTAATATGCCTGCTACCATGGTGGGTGGGTCAAACCAAAGCTGGGAGCTGAAGCGAGGTGCTGGGATCTCATCACAGTTTCTCATATGTGCATGGCAGCAAGTCTGCTACCTGAAGCATCACTTGCTCCATCTGAGAGTGTCCAAAAGCAGGAAGCTGGAGGCAGGAGCTGAAAGCAGGTACTGAAATCAGGGTCTCCAGCATCTTAGCTGCTAAGCCAAATGCCAGCAGTTGCCGTGCGCCACCCCAAGAATGCTGTCCAAGAACTCAGCTGTCCTCTTCGTGGATGAACCATTTGGTGTTCTCAGTGGCAGCTTTGTGGATGCTCAGCTGCAGTCCCCTAATCTTTCCTATATGATTATTCGTCATAGCTCCGACCCGTGGACTGTCTGCTCTTTGCTCTTTTTCATAAGCATCTCCTCACTGAACCCATATGGCTTCATAGGATTGCAGTGGTGTCACAGGCTCTCCAAATGTGGATGTTGAACAAATGAATGAGCAGAGGCCTTGGAGTCCAGAGAGGAATTATTTCCAGAGGGCCAGGCTACCCCAGAGAGTCAGTGAGCTATTGGGGAGAAAGGCATTCCATGAGGTGTACAATGAGTTGTGAAACATTTGAAGACTAAGGAGGAGTTTGTGAAGCAGATGATTTCCTTGAATAAATGTGTCCAAATTCATGGACATCACAGAAACTCATAACATTGACTTCTGCTTTCTCAAATTTGATTGACTCCTGTTGAGTTTCCATTTTGAAAATTTCTCATAATTCATTTTATCCTTTACTCCTTGTGTCTTTATTTCACTTTAAATGTTTTTTCTCCAATACTTTCTATGCACAACTTGAAAAGCCCACAGGAAAAGTCACAGTCAAGAGCACAGCCTTCTATTATCTTGCTTCTTTTTTTTAAGATTTATTTATTTTTTTACAAAGTCAGATATACAGAGAGGAAGATCCTCCATCCGATGTTTCACTCCCCAAGTGAGCGCAACGGCTGATGCTATGCCGATCCGAAGCCAGGTGTCTCTTCCGGGTCTCCCACATGGGTGCAGGGTCCCAAAGCCCTGGGCCATCCTTGACCGCTTTCCCGGGCCACAAGTAAGGCGCTGGATGGGAAGCAGGGCTGCCGGGACTAGAATTGGCGCCCATATGGGATCCTGGAGCGTTCAAGGCGAGGACCTTAGCCACTAGGCCAGGCCACCAGGCCCTTATGTTACTTCTTTTTTAAATATATTTTTTACTTTCATTTTTTAATTATGTGGTACAGTTTCATATAGGCTATGATTCCTTCCCCCAAACTCCCACCCCTGAAAGATTTTCCCCATTTTAGTACAATGGTGCAGTCCTTCATAAGCAATCATAATTCTATCAGCTTCTTATTTAAGTGCACCCCAATTTTGTTCGTACAGACAATGTCAGACAGTCCAGCATCTCATTGTGTACTCATGTCCAACAGTTTCATTGGAATCCATTCTTCGTCTGGAAGCAGGGATGCATGTTGCATTATACCCCACATCTTGATATGGTAGACACCAGTCATCAATCAGTATATATTTCCATAATTGAGAAGCCATGAAACAAGGTTACAAGTTTCAGCCTGGTCCAGTCTTCAGTATTGCAGGAATCTGGAGAGTAAACCAACAATTAAAAAGTTCTCTTTTTTGTCAGATAGAAGAGAAGAGACAGAGAGAAAGAACTTTCATCTGCTGTTTCACTCTGCAAACGGTCACAACAGGCAGAACTATTGCAATCCAAAGCTGGGAGCCAAGAGACTCTTCAGGGTCTCCCATGTGGGTGCTGGGTCCCAAGGCTTTGGGCCATCCTAGACTGTTATCCCAGGCCACAAGCCAAGAGCCTAATGGGAAATGAAGAAAATGGGACATAAATGGTCACCCATATAGGGTGCAGGCACTTGAAAGTGGTCTACATTTGTGTGGATCTTATCTCCAGGAAACCTGTAGGCAGGCCAGTAGGCCTGCTGGTACTGGTGAACTCAATGGTACCAAGTTCAGGTAGATTTGGCTATAGCTCCAGGAATCGGATGCAGGTTTCTGATGAGGTTGAGACTTTGCCTTAAATTCTCCCTAGTCTCAACCTGCCCCAGCCAAATGTCTCTTTGGTTCACTTGCTCACAACATTAGTAGGCCTGCAGTGGAAGGGCAGCTAGTTTTCATATTCACCGTGAACTTTCACGCTGGCAGCTTTACAAGACACCATTCACTGAGCAAGTAAGGCAAGAAGGTAAGAAAGTAAAGAAAGGGCTAGCATTGTGGCATTGTGATTTAAGCTGCCATTTGAGGTGCCAGCATCCCATGTGGGAACCAACTCAAAGTGCACACTATTCCACTTCTGATTCAGCTCTCTGCAAATGGCCTGATCAAGAAGTTAAATCAAGCAGGACAGGACAGCCAACACCTGAGACCCCATGCAAAGAAGGCAAGCAACCAGCTCAGATATTTATCTCAAAAACTGGGAACACACAGATGGCAGATGGGACTCTGGTTGGAGAGTGCAGAACAACTGTTGCAGAGAGTTTTGTGGCCAGGCTCACCTGCCTGGATCTCACAAAGAACCAGGGTTGAAAGCTCTTAGTTCCAGGTGAAGAAACTGTAGCTCAGAGAGGCAGCAAAACCAATCAAGTATGATCAGGGAACATGAACATATAAGCTTATTTTAAAGCAAAATTTAAAGTGTTGTAAAAATTCCTGAACCCTGATGACATTCAATGCTTGCTCATTATTCTGTCATGCCACAGTGCTGATCCTGGTGCTCACCCTTGCACTTGAAAGAGTTCAGTTGAAAGACATTCAACTGAGATCTCCGTTTTGCAAGGCTGACATCACACCAGCACATCTCAGGCCCCTGTTGACAGTAACATTGAAAGATTTCAGGCACAGGCTGGTATCTGGTGGAGTAGCTCATCCATTGGTAAGAACTTTACTGTGGGAAGCCATGATGCATAAAATTGGTGTGAATCTGAGAAGTATTGGCACCAATTAATACATAAATTCCAACTAACACATAAACACAAAGAGTCTGATGACAATTTTTATGTCTGGGATATACCTCCAAGAGACTATTGTGATTCTTGACCAACCAGCCCTGAGTCCATTGAATGAGGCAATGGTGGTTATTTCCTGTAGAACCACGGCCGACAAACTGGTGAAAGATGTGTTTACTGGGAAGATATTACAAGCTTACACAGAGTAGAAATGTGGGGAGGCATAACATTGGTTTCAATAGCACTCCCACCAAGCAAAGACATTGTAACTTGCTAGTAGACATGCCTATCTTTCTTGACCCTTGACCCAAGTCACAGACCACATGTGACACCCAAGTCTGAAAACTGTGTTTCACGTTACATACAATTAAGTCAAAAAAATATACCATCTGTGATGAAAGGTATGCCTTGGGGCATGTTCATTACATATGACTGGTAAACAGGATGGGGGTTGCATTAAGTATTTACCAGGGAATTTCTTGAAAGCACAGCTTCTCCAAGGACAGAGGGATTGGATTATAATCCACCACTGCATGCCCAGTGAACAGGCCAGGTTGGAGGCTCAGTTAACCAAGATGATTGTCAGGGGATTCTCCAGGGACACAGTATGTGGCATGGCTTCCCACATATTTTAAGCAGGCAGAGATCCAGGGGTGATCTCATACACTAGTGTATTAAAGGAGGCAGAGATCAAACAGGACCCACTTTTAGCCAAGTGGCACAAGAGAATCTCCACTTCAGACAAGATTCATCTTTCACAGCTGAATATTCAGTGTTACAATTGCCTCATGCATCATTAGCTGTGATTCCAATATTAGTCTGTAATAGAATGTGGCATTTTGAGAACCTAAAAATGCTATGGTAGATAAATCTGTAAATGATTACCATGCAGTACCAAACAAGTGTTATGTATTGAATATTTATTATTAACATTAAAATCTGAAAGCAGAACTTATTCACATTTTCTCCGCACAACAAAAAATCATGAACACATCACATCTGAATTATTTTAACGACACATAGTCTCTGTTCTGAAAGACAGTAACACCTCCTGTTTATCATTTCACACTTGCTGAGACTTTCAAAGTGTTTTTCTATGTGCATTGAACTTTTGCAGTGATGTTTATTTTTACTCCCTCTAATGCTCATTACATTCACTTTCTAAGAGCCTATAGATTAAGACACCAGGTTTTTGCAGGTAGTTTTTCTGTTTACATGCTTTTTTATTAATGGGATTGATGGTTCTGCATAAGAATGACATCAGAAAAGTGATTGTTTTAGTCAATGAAGTGATATTTTACTCATTTCTGTGTGTATGTTATTATTGATGTGTGTTATACTTTCTACTACATTAAATGTATTTCGGTATAAATCTTTACACAATTATCCATAAAGATACACTGCAATTTTTGTTTTCCAAACTCATTAAGCTGATGTAAATTGAGACCTGACTGGAGATAATGGCTTTTCCACACTCACTACATTTTAAGGCTTTATCTATCTGGATTCTCTAATGCATGATTAAGTTTGACACAGCTAAAAGATTTTCCATTCATTTTATTAATAACATTTTGACACTGTGCAAATTGACTGGGTATAACAAAAATTTGGGTTCTGCACAATCTACATTCATGATTTTCCCATGAGAATACTCATGGGCAATGAAACATGACTAAAAAGGATTTTCTGCACTGAATACATCCAAAATAATTCCCCCTCCCCAAGTGGATTCTCTGATGTGTAATGTGAACCTGAGTGGCAGATAAAGGAATTTCCAAATTGCCTACATATACAATGTTTTCCCCCGTGTGGATTCGCTGATGTGTATTGACACCTAACTGGCTGGGATAAACTTCTCCACAATCACTGCATTCATAAGGTTTGTCCCCCAGTGTGGATTCTCTGATGCCTGATGAGGTGTGATGTCCAAGAAAAAGCTTTTCCACAATCACTACATTCATATGGTTTTTCCCCAGTGTGGATTCTCTGATGCCCAATTAGGTTTGACTTCTGAGAAAAAGCTTTTCCGAGTTCGAAGATGGCCGACGTAGGAGGAAGGCTGTGAGGGAGCGTCCAGTGAAAGAGGGATAGAAAGTTACAGAAGCAGCAAAGTGGAACAGCAGGGAATCGCAGGGAGAGGTCCGTGAGGCTCCCTGGGACAGTGTGGAGCCAAAAAGATCCACACAACTCGGAAGAACAGCGAGAACGGAGCAGGGCAAAGGTAGAGAAACCGACATCCCACTCCAGACCTGCTGAGTCACTTTTGAAAGCGGCCTGACGGGAGACGCGGACAGCCCGGAGGCGGGAAGATCGGGCGGATTGTCGCCGGCGGGAGGCGGAGGCAGACTGCAGCGGCCAGACGTTTGGTGAGCCGGGGGGGTTGACTGGTAGCCTCCGCATTCCTTGACCCCTACTGAGGTCCCAGCCTCTGAGAACGCGGGGCAGACAGACTGAAACTGTTGGGTTTGTGCCTTGGGAACTACGCACAGTGGTGTTGGTGGCTGAGGGGGCCCCAGGAAGGCGCCTCGGATGTTCCTACACTGAGGGGGCCAGTGCGTCTCAGTGCGCAGAGGCTGCTGGCGAGGATCTGGAGTCCTCCACATCCTGCCTGGTGGAAGCGCGATAACATCGGGAAGACCCTGGTCGCTGCGCCGAGCGGACTAGGCGGCCCCGCCTGCAGCAGCCGCCTCCACAGCGCAGGTGTCAGGTGTCAGGAGAGCTTTGAGACTTGGGAAGTGTAGCGCTGTGTGTCCCCGACACGCAGGTACCACTCCCATAGGGTGAACTGCTCACCCCTCGCCTCCCACCCCGCAGTTCTGAGCGTGGGCGTCCCACCAGGAGAGCTCTGAAAACTCCTGCATCACACTGACACGGTGCGAACCTGCCGTGAAATTATAACAGGGCGCCTGGGCCACTCCTCCGCTAAGGGCCGGTGTGAGAGAGCCACACAGGAGCAGGGGCTCTGAACACCCACACACCACGAGTGGTGGATTCACTGCACAAGAGCCACGCCTGGAAAGTGCCTCACCCACAGTCCCGTGTGTGGGAGACGCACCAGGTGGGCTCTGAAAAACCTTGCAGTCCCTGACACGGAGAACGCAGGGAGAAAGCACATAAAACCTTCTAAGTCCTGTGGATTCCCGTGCAGGGGGCACACCCAGAGAGCGCCTCCATCCCTCCACGCCCTGGGGTGTCACACCTGTAGAAGAGGTGCCCAGAGTGTGCCTGGAATCCACTGGGCCCCCAAGGTGGTGCTCTACAGCCCCGGGCCCTGAGAACGCACCAACGGTGCCTTGAAAATTACCACGCTCGGCAACACCACGCCTGCAGGCTCCAATCTCTACAGGAAAGCACCTGACAGCCCCTCAACACACGGGTTCATTTGCCCCACCAGAATTCACCAACGCAATGGGAAAAACCACCAGAAAGAGCTGTGCTCCAGATGAAAGAGCCAGCACCCCACCAAACATGGGCCAAAAGCCATTATCAATATCGGCGATGCGAGATGAAGACATGGACGTGTTACCAGCAAAGGAATTGATGAAAATAATGCTAAAATTTCTCAGAGACGTGGACACAAAGCTGGAAGACTACCAGAACCGCATAATCACCGAAATACAACAAATCAAAACCAAACTGGATGCCCAAGAGAATAAAATTGAAAGCCTCATCAACAGAATAAATGCGGCAGAGGAAAGGATCTCTGAAACAGAAGACACACAAAATGAAAGTGCCCAGCGAATTAAACAGCTGGAGACAAACCTCAGCAAAACTAATAAAATGATGCAAGAGATGAAGGATTACCTTAGAAAACTGAATATTCGGATCATCGGCCTCCCTGAGGGAGTAGAAAGAGAATCTGGGATGCAAGCAGTGCTTGATGAAATCATACAGGAAAACTTCCAAAACACTTGGAACACGAATCCACCCCGCATACAGGATGGACAGAGAACTCCCAACAGACATGATCCAAAGAGATCTTCACCCAGACACACGGTGCTCAGGTTCTACTCCAATGAAGACAAAGAAGGAATCCTGAGACAAGTACGAAGTAGAGAAAAGATCACATACAGGGGAAAACCCATCAGAATCACTGCTGACTTCTCCGAAGAGACCCTACAAGCAAGGAGAGAATGGACAAAGATCTTCCAAGTCCTGAAACAAAACAACTGTCAACCAAAAATAATCTACCCAGCAAAGATCTCATTTGTATATGAGAACGAAATCAGATACTTCAATAGCAAAGAAAAACTAGAAGAATATGTCTACACAAAACCAGCTCTGCAAAGTCTCCTCAGAAATGCACTAGTCCCGGACAAAAAGGAGGCAAATCACAAACAAAGCTGGCAAATAAGAAGGTCTCCAAACTAAAAGCTGCACAAACAAGACAACTACATAGGCAACAACACACACACAACACAATCACATGGCAGGGCAAAATTGCAAACTCTCAATTTTAACTCTCAACACAAATGGTCTAAATTCACCAATCAAAAGACAGAGATTAATAGAATGGATCATCAAACAAGACCCAACCATCTGTTGCCTACAAGAAACGCATCTAACCAGAAAGGATGCAAAGAAACTGAAAGTGAAGGGATGGAAAAAGATATTTCACGCCAATAGACGAGAAAAAAAAGCTGGGGTAGCTATCCTAATTTCAGATGAAATAGATTTCATTCTAACTAATATCAAAAGAGACAGGGAAGGCCATTTTATACTGGTGAAAGGAATGATCCATCAAGAAGCAATCACCATCATTAATGTTTATGCACCGAATCTTAATGCATCTAGTTACGTAAAGCAATTACTTACAGACTTAAAGGAAGACATAGACACCCGCACAATTCTTGTAGGCGATCTCAACACACCTCTAACAACAATGGACCGGTCTACGAAACAAAAACTCAACAAAGAAACAACAGAGCTCACACAAACAATAGAACAACTAGACTTAGTAGACATATATAGAACTTTTTATCCTAAGGCCACAGACTATACATTCTTCTCAGCGGTGCATGGCACCTTCTCCAGAATCGATCACATGATAGGACATAAAGCGAATCTAAACAACTTCCAAAACATTAGTATCATACCATGTACCCTCTCAGACCACCATGGGATGAAACTGGAAATCAACAACTCAAAACTCCCCAGGAAGTATAGGCACTCTTGGAAATTGAACAATATGCTATTAAACGAACAATGGGTCAGAGAAGAAATTAAAGATGAGATCAAAAAATTCATGGAAACCAATGAAAACTCTGATACAACATTCCAAAACTTGTGGGACACCGCCAAAGCAGTGCTAAGAGGTAGATTCATTGCAATCGGAGCGCATGTCAAGGCCCAAGAAAGACGCCAAATACAGGAACTAACCACACACCTCCAGGATCTGGAAAAACAGCAGCAGAAGAGTCCCACGCACAATAGGAAACAAGAAATCATCAAAACAAGGGAGGAGATAAACCAAATAGAAATCAAAAAAACTATACATAAAATCAACAAATCAAAAAGTTGGTTTTTTGAGAAAATAAACAAAATAGACACTCCACTGGCCCGATTGACCAAAAAAAAAACAAGAGAAAGTGAGAATCAATAGCATTAAAGATGAAAAAGGCAACATAACAACAGACACTGCAATCATTAAGAAAATAATTAGAAATTACTACAAAGAACTGTACTCCCACAAATTTGAGGACCACCAAGAAATAGAAAAGTTCTTGGACTCCCACCACTTACCAAAACTCAGTCCGGAGGCAACTGCAGAATTAAATAAACCCATAACCGAGGTAGAGATTGAAACAGTCATCAAGGATCTCCCAATGAAAAAAAGCCCAGGCCCAGACGGCTTCACTACAGAATTCTACAAAACATTCCGAACAGAACTAACCCCAATCCTCTACAAGCTCTTCAAAACAATAGAGGAGGAAGCAACCCTCCCAAACTCATTCTATGAAGCCAACATCACCTTAATCCCAAAACCGGACAGAGAACCATCAGAGAAGGAAAACTACAGACCTATCTCTCTGATGAACATTGATGCTAAAATTCTCAACAAAATCCTAGCCAATAGAATTCAAAAAATCATCAGACAGATCATTCATCCGGATCAAGTAGGATTCATCCCTGGAATGCAGGGATGGTTCAACATTCGGAAATCCATAAATGTTATAAACCATATCCAAAAACTGCAAAACAAGAACCACATAATAGTTTCAATAGATGCAGAAAAAGCTTTCGACAAAATCCAACACCTCTTCATGCTAAAAACTCTAGCCAAAGTAGGCATAGATGGGAAAATCCACAACATAATTAAAGCAATTTATGAAAAACCCAACGCCAGTATCATACTGAATGGAGAAAAGCTAGAACCCTTCCCACTGAGATCTGGAACAAGACAAGGGTGCCCGCTATCACCACTGCTATTCAACATAGTCCTAGAGGTACTTGCAGAGGCCATAAGACAAGAAAAAGAAATCAAAGGCATACGTATAGGAAACGAAGAAGTCAAGCTTTCACTATATGCAGATGACATAATCCTATACATAGAAAAACCAGGAGACTCAATACAGAAACTGCTAGAACTTATACGAGAGTTTGGCAGAGTGGCACGGTACAAAATTAACGAACGAAAATCAACAGCCATAGTGTACGCAAATAACACCAAGATGGAAGAAGATCTAACCAACAGGATACCATTCAAAACAGCAGAGAGAAGTATGAAGTATTTGGGAATAAATCTAACCAAAAGCGTAGGAGACCTATTCGAAGAAAACTACAAACTATTTAAAAAGGAAATTGAACAAGACCTCAAAAGATGGAATAACATCCCGTGCTCCTGGATAGGCAAAATCAATATCATTAAAATGTCTATACTACCACAAGCAATATACATTTTCAGTGCAATTCCAATCAAATTGCCCAAAACATTCTTCACGGAACTGGATACAATGATTCAAAAGTTCATCTGGAAACACAAAAAACCACGAATAGCTAGAACCATCCTGAAAAATAAGAGGTTAGCAGGGGGAATCACAATCCCGGACCTCTGGACATACTATAGAGCAGTGGTTATCAAAACAGCCTGGTACTGGCACAAAGACAGAAAGGAAGATCAATGGAATAGAATAGAAGCACCAAAAGGGAACCCACACAAATACAGCCAATTAATCTTTGACAAAAAGACCAATGATAGCTCAAGCAAGTGGGAAGGCCTCTTTAGTAAATGTTGTTGGGACAACTGGCTGATAGCCTGTAGAAACAAAAGGATAGACCCACATCTATCACCATACACTAAGATCCAATCTACATGGATAAAAGACCTAAACCTACATCCAGAAACCTTCAAACTCTTGCAAGATAATGTAGGAAATACACTGCAAGACCTAGGAGTAGGTTCCGACTTTCTAAGAAGGACACCAAAAGCAATAGCAGTTGAGAACAGAATAAACAAATGGGACCTCATCAAACTAAGAAGCTTCTGTACAGCAAGGGAAACAATCAACAAAGTAAAAAAGCAACCCACAGAGTGGGAGAAGATCTTTGCACACGATATAGGCGATAGGGGGCTAATTTCCAGGATATACAAAGAACTTCAAAACAACCAAAAAACCAAAACAAACAAGCCACTCAAGAAATGGGCAAGGGAAATGGGCAAACATTTCACAAAGGAACAAGTCCAAATGGCAAACAAACATATGAAAAAATGTTCCAGCTCCCTAGCAATAAGGGAAATCCAAATTAAAACATCGATGAGGTACCACCTAACACCAGTAAGATTGGCCCACATAAACAAGAACACCAACGACGCTTGCTGGCGAGGATGCGGGGAAAAGGGAACCCTACTCCACTGCTGGTGGAGCTGCAAATTGGTACAGCCTTTATGGAAATCAGTCTGGAGAACACTCAAACAACTCGGAATCTGCATGCCATATGACCCAGCAATAGCACTCCTAGGAATATATCCAAAACACCTGTTTTACGACAAACCAACATGCATCCCTATGTTCATTGCAGCACAATCAGTAATTGCAAAAACATGGAAGCAACCAAAATGCCCATCAGCAGAAGATTGGATAAGAAAGCTTTGGTTCATCTACTCCATGGAATACTACTCAGCTATTAAAAAAAAACAAAATGCAGTTCTTTGTGGCTAAATGGGCACAACTGGAAACTATAATGCTAAGTGAAATGAGTGAATCCCAAAAGATTAGATACCACATGTTTGCCTTGATTTAACCTGTAATTTATTGTTTGGTTGTTTGGTATTTTTTGAACGTGTCATTGATGCTGTCTCAACCCAGATGTTTCGAAGAATGGAACTTGCATTATTTTTAACATATTGTTTACCCAATACTATGTCAATTAATTTCATAATGTTGTATATTGATACTGAGGCCTTGTTGGGGCTTTTAACTGACCGGATCTTTACTCTGTTAGACCTATCTTCAGACCATAGAAGGTCTCCCCAGGAGGCCACTGAACTTATCTGGACAATAAGACGCTGAACTTTATGCTAGGCATGTGTTTGCAAGCAATGAATCTCAACTGAACTTGAACTATGGTTATGCAGCAAGGTGGAGGAATCCACCATGGGGGGAGGGGTATGGGGAGGGGTGGGGGGAATCCCCAGCGCCTATAAAACTGTACTACATAATACAGTGTAAGCAACAATAAAAAAAAAAAAATCAATAGAGATAAAAAAAAAAAAAAAAGCTTTTCCACGCTGCCTGCATTCATAAAGTTTTCCCCCTGTGTGGATTCTCTGATGCATGATTATGTGTGGCTTCTTAGAAAAAGCTTTTCGACACACACTACAGTCATAAGGTTTGTCCCCTGTGTAGATTCTCTGATGTCCAATGAAAACTGAAAGTCGCCTAAATCCTTTTCCACACTCACTACATTCATAAGATTTTTTCTTCGCAGTGGAT
>NW_024465449.1:0-3446 GCF_017591425.1 Ochotona curzoniae | reverse complement strand
GATTGCTTTCCCAGGCCACAAGCGGGGAGCTGGATGGGAAATGGAGCCTATATGGGATTCTGATGCCTGCAAGCCGAAGACGTTAGCGACTAGGGTGTTGAGCCCCCCATGCATTCTTTGTTGTACAGTAAGGTTTGCCTTTGCATTAAAAGTCAGACACTGGTCATACCCAAATGTTTTTTTTTTTTCCTGTACGAGTTTTCTGTACAAGCAAGCTATAATTTCAAACAGAAAACTTTCCCACAATCTCTACATCCATAAGGCTTTTCTCACTGAATGAGTTCCCCGGTGTTATTTCCAACCAAAAGGGTTTATCATAGGGTTTGTCCCCGACTTTTGTGACGGACGGTCGGCTGCGACTTCGTCTGAAGGCTCTTTCGTGCTGACTGCGTCTGTAGGGTTTTTTTTTTTTTTTAAGATTTTTTTTCTTTTTTTTTTAATTTTCTATTTTTTATTTTATTTTTTTTATTATTTTTTAAAGATTTTCTTTTATTATTATTATTTTTTAAGATTTATTTTTATTATTTTTATTGTTATTTTTTAAAGATTTATTTTTATTACTATTATTTTTTTAAAGATTTATTTTTATTACTATTATTATTTTTTTAGATTTATTTTTTATTATTATTATTTTTTAAAGATTTATTTTTATTATTTTTTAAAGATTTATTATTATTAATATTATTATTAAAGATTTGTTTTATTACTATTTTTTAAGATTTATTTTTATTATTTTTATTATTTTTTAAAAGATTTATTTTTGTTATTATTTTTTTTTTAAAGATTTATTTTTATTATTATTTTATTGGAAAGGCAGATATACAGAGAGGAGAGACAGAGAGGAAGATCTTCCGTCCGATGATTCACTCCCCAAGTGAACCGCAACGGTAGATACTATGCCGGTCCAAAGCCAGGAGCCTCTTCCGGGTCTCCCACGCGGGTGCAGGGTCCCAAAGCTTTGGGCCGTCCTCGCCTGCTTTTCCGGGCCACAGGCAGGGAGCTGGAAGGGAAGCGGGGCTGCCAGGATTAGAACCGGCGCCCATATGGGATCCCGGGCGTGCAAGGCGAGGACTTAACCACTTGCGCCACCGCGCAGGGCCCTGTTATTATTTTTTTTAAGATTTATTTTTATTATTATTATTATTTTTTTTAAAGATTTATTTTTATTAGTTTTTCATTGGAAAGGCGGATATACAGAGAGGAGAGACAGAGAGGAAGATCTTCCGTCCGATGATTCACTCCCCAAGTGAGCGCAACGGCCGATGCTATGCCGATCCGAAGCCAGGAGCCTCTTCCGGGTCTCCCACGTGGGTGCAGGTTCCCAAAGCCTTGGGCCGTCCTGGACTGATAAGCTGTGATTTTAAAAAGTTTCTACACATTGATTACGCTCAGTCTTTATCCCAGACGAGTTCTCTGATGTGAAATGAGCTGGTCTTGACTACTAAGAACTCTCCCACATCCACAGAGATTCTCTTGTGTGTGAGTTCGCTGATGTACCAGCAAGTTCACTTGCTGCTGAAGGCTTTTTTTTTTGCAGGAACTGCATGCAAAGCGTTTTTTCTTTGCTTTATCCTCGTGGGATACAAGTCGCGGTGGCGCAAGTGGTTAAGTCCTCCGCCTTGCCGCCCAGGATCCCATATGGGCACCAGTTCTAATCCCGGCAGCCCCGCTTCCCTTCCAGCTCCCTGCCTGTGGCCTGGGAAGGCAGTCGAGGACGGCCCAAAGCTTTGGGACCCTGCAGCCCGTGTGGGAGACCCGGAAGAGGCTCCTGGCTTCGGATCGGCATAGCATAGGCCGTTGCGCTCACTTGGGGAGTGAATCATCAGATGGAAGATCTTCCTCTCTGTCTCTCCTCTCTGTATATCTGCCTTTCCAATGAAAAAATAATAAAAATAAATCTTTAAAAAATAATAATAATAATAAAAATAAATCTTTAAAAAATAATAATAATAAAAATAAATCTTTTAATAATAATAATAAATCTTTTAAAAAATAATAAATCTTTTAAAAATAATAATAAATCTTTTAAAATAATAATAATAATAAATCTTTTAAAAAATAATAATAGTAATAAAAATAAATCTTTAAAAACAAAGAAAATGGACCCTCCAGCTGGCACATGCACCCGTGAAGGAACCCCTTCACTCCCACAGCCGCAGGGCTGCTCTGTCCCACTCGCCCCTCGCTGAAGTCCCTGAATCCTTGCACTCCTATGGGAGACATACAGGAAACTCCTGTTTCGGGAGGGAACCCTCTGCTTCTGCCTTTCAAGTAAAAAAATAGTTAAGACAAAGATTGATGGGCCCAATGTGATAGCCTCGTGGCTGAAGTCCTTCCCTCAGGTACGACGGGATCCCGTATCGGTGCTGGTTCGCAAGATCTGTCTCTCCTTCTCCGTAAATCTGACTTTCCAAGAAAAATAAGCAAATCTTTAAAAAAAAAAATTGCATTTCCCTCCTGACGCTGACCACTTCTCCTTTATGTAACGATCAGGCAAAGGTATTTCTTGCATGTGAACCATTTTTTCGAAAATCTTCTGCACTTTGAAAAAAAAATGGTTTTCTTCATAAAGATTCTTACATTTTGCACACAAGCCCCTTGTTAGATATTTAAATTGTCGCTATCTACTC
Organism: Ochotona curzoniae; assembly: GCF_017591425.1. Classification (NCBI taxonomy): domain Eukaryota; kingdom Metazoa; phylum Chordata; class Mammalia; order Lagomorpha; family Ochotonidae; genus Ochotona; species Ochotona curzoniae. The sequence goes on along the minus strand of NW_024465449.1, from coordinate 816 downwards.
GAACAGTTCTGAGCGACAACCTTCTTCCCACGAGGCATTTTTGATTGACGCTTACCATCCTTTCTTTGTGACACCAAACACCGTCCTTTTTTCTATGTGCTCAAACTTACGCCATCCAATGTACTTTCAACGTCTGCACAATATTGTTACGTGGACGTGCCATCGGCTGCTGCATTTTGGGGGACTCTTGCATGCGGTGGTTCTGTAATAATTTACATCTATCTCTGTTCGCATTACAGGCGAGGTAGTTAGGGTTTCAACAACATGAATCGCTCCTATACATATAGCAGCTTCCCTGTACCAGGCACTTTCCAAATGCTTCGAATTATTTCACTGAATCCACGCAATAACCCTCTGAGGTAGATACTGGCTATCTTCTTGTCGCACAGGCCTTGAAAATGAGCCGCAAGTTAAAAATCCGAGATACCGTGTCAAGAGGATACTCGTACAGCAAGTCACCGCTGACGATGAAAATTGTACGTGAGTGGGTGTGCGAGCACAGGGATGGAGGAGGAAGTGTAGATCCTGGTGACTGCGTACTAGCAACGCCTTACTAAATGGCAACTTATTATAGAATGTAAAACTCATAATTCCTCTAACAACTCTCAATTTTTTTTTTTTATACTTTCGATCTTTGCTCCCATGCAAACCTATTTCGCACCGATAGGAAGCCGGAATTAGTACAAGAGGCAGGATTCAAACCCAGATCCTCTGATACGGGACATAGCACAGTTCTATTTATTTACATTCCTATTTATATATCTATCTATTTTTATTTGCACAGCACAGAGAGGGTCCGACCACACAGCACAGCAC
>NW_024465448.1:0-3974 GCF_017591425.1 Ochotona curzoniae | reverse complement strand
CCATGAGTTCTTTTTGCCTCTGCCCATACTGGAGACAAAGTTCGGGATGTTATTTCCCATTGTCTGCAAGCCTTTGCTGCTTGGGGTGTTCCTCAATGTTATAAGACAGATAATGGACCTGCATATGCAGCCAAAGCTTTTGCCACCTTTTGCACTGAATTTGGCATAAAGCATTCCACAGACATACCTTACAATCCTACTGGTCAAGCCGTGGTAGAATGTGCCCATTCGGTCATTAAAACATTATTTTAATAAGACAAAAAGGGGGAATAAAGGCTTCCCTATATCCTTCTAGTCCTAAGCATCAGCTGGCTTTGGTGAATGTTTTAACAAAACAATGGATAGGCCCGCATCCTGTCTTACGACGGACGCGAGGAGCGGTTTGTGTTTTTCCACAGGATTCAGACGGACCAGTGTGGGTGCTGGAATGTTTGAAGCCAGAGCAAGATGAACTTTTGGATGTGGTGGATGCTGACCGGGTTGATATTTCTTCAGATGACGGAAGCTTGGACCCCCGGGTTCTCAATGACTAAGTCTTTTACAGCCAAGCATGTTGCCTGGAAGTGGGGATGGGTGAACTCCACCCACAGTCGAACCCAGGACAGCTTTACTTGTGCCGCAAACCAAGTTTGTTACTTTCTTCACATTAATGCCTCTTCTGCCAATAATATTACCCTATGGCAGGCAAAAGGAAAAAGGAGCTATCAGACAGTATTATTTAGTTCTACTGATGTCATATTGTCTTTCCTTCCCCAAGTCAGTATTAAGTGCTGTCGTGTGAATCTTTCAACACAATATCGTTTTGTGCAAAGTGTGTGGAATGCAGCTTTAAGCTGTAATCAGTCTGAACTGAGTTTTAATGTTTCTTTTTCTCAATTTATATTATGTACTAATGGCACTCCTATTTCTGGACGTATCCATTGAGCTGATCATGTTTGGGTTAGTATAGGATCATATAAAACTAGATATTTCAATGATACTCAAATTGTACGAATTCCCCGCACTTATACTAATGTTTCTATTGTTGCTCTTAGAAATGTTATCTATTTTAATATGTCTTTTCCAAGCTTGCGCCCTTGTCTTCGACGTAAGAGAGCATGGTATGATACCTTGTTAGGAGGAGCCGGAACAGGATTTAGAATTGCCAACTCTATAGATTTGGAGACTTTGAAACATAAAATCAAACAAGTTGGACATGATATGGGAGAAGCCATCAGTATTAATGCTCAATGGCTACCTTCTACTGTGATCCCTCATCAACAAACTCTTGGATATGAGAAACATCTATTGCAAGTCTTCAATGATACTGCTGTTCGATTAAGCATGAACATTCGGAACATTTCTAGATTTTTTAGTTGGACCACGTGCTCTATGCAAAACATCTATGCGCTAATACAAAAGGAGAATGCCCAGCGGCTGCTGATGCAAAGATATGCGGACATGTGGCGTGTTATGTTACAAATATCTGAGGATGCTTGGATTGTTAAGACACACTCTCCTGCTAATTGTACCCCAACTTGGTGTTATGGCATGGTAGTGTATTATGTTCCCCAAGTTATCAAAGTGTTGTGTTCCTTTCATGTGTTACCTGTATTAATTGATTCTAATTTTCTGAAGCCTCAAATTGATGGAACCCATATTGATGAACATAATGTTACTTATCAATTGCAAGATTATGTCCCTACTGATAGAGGTCCAGTGTGTAACGGTCTTGTTCGTGCTGTGGAACCTTGTTTACTTACTCATACTATCAATGTATGTCATTTTACTGTGTTTCCAGTTGCTAATTATTCAGTGCTGTATGAAATCCAATCTCAGCATATTTGCTTAGCGTATGCTAGGCCTGATGATTTAATTCGTATGAAATTGCCCTCTCCATTTGTTGGATGCATAGAACACCTTGAGGTTCTTTTTTGGTTTGATGAAGTGTTCTTTTTATTGCCTGATTTAGTGGATGATGTTCGATTATCTTGGGTGCCTCGTATGTTACCTATTCCCCAACTTGCAGTTTCTTTGCCTATTTCTCAAATTCTCCGTAATTCTGAAGAATTGAAAGCCCATCTGAAACGTAATGAAAGACAGTTAGAAGAATATCGAGTAGCTACAACTGTAGCTAGTGGTAAGTTACTGCAAGTACAGACTGCAGTAATACAGGATTCTAATAATAGATGGTGGGATTTTCTTTTTTCTAGTTCATCTACTGCTCATTATTTTTCTGCATTGTTTATTCCTTTAAGTTGTATTATTGGCGTGCTGGTATTATTACTCATTTTTAATTGCTACCTTTATTGTGCCTCACGTAAGCAACTTCAGCAACAACAGATCATGGCTCAAGCTGTGTTTGCTCTCCACAAGCGTGATTCCTCAGGTACCTGGCTTAATATACTAGACCGGTAGCCAGAGACGGGTAAGTATCTGATACAGCTTTACCGACCTAAGACAGGCGCCACGCCTTTAGCCACGTGGTTAGCCCATGACGGGTAAGGAAAGTCTGGATTCGGAACACCTAAGACAGGCACGGTCCCTTATTTTAATAAAACAAAAAGGGGGAGCTGTGGAGAGCGGAGCCGCGCCTCAAAGATGGCGCTTGTTGACCATTGCTTCGTGGCACAAAGGTGGTAAACAGGTTTTGGGAAGTTACTGAGGATTGGGCCGAGCACGTAGGGAAGCTACGTGACCTAAGTCATGATTGGTGTGCTTACCACATGATGTGAGGAACTGTGTATGGATTGGTTTGTATAATGTATAAAGGTCTGGGTGAAAAATAGTTAATGAGGAGATTACACCAGGCGCACTTCAAGGCTAGGCTAGAGCTAGAGCTAGCACTATCACTTCAAGGCTATTGCTAGCTAGCACTAGGCTGCTTTTGCTTTGCTGTAATAAATCTTACAAGTGCTGTAATTGCTTTCACTTTGCCACAACGCTTGAAGTCTTGACCAATAAACTTTTTTAAGAATCTTTACTGTATCAGGGTCTTGCTCGCGGGTCGAGGGACCCCGATAGACAGGAAGAATAGGTGACTCCCAATACCTGCCTTCTGCCAAGGCAGCAGGCCACATGCTTAGAGTCTAGGAGTGTAAGTCCTTAAATAGCAGAAGTAATCCTTAAGACTTCAGACCATGGAATATATCTACTTTCCTTAGCTGCTAGTCAACAAAAGTAATATAGTCGGATACTTCAAAAAGGTTTATAAAGATGGTAATTTTAAGTTTGTTTTGCTTTTTTTTTTAAGATTTACTTTTATTGAACAATCAGATATACAGAGAGGAGGAGAGACAAAGAGGAAGATCTTCTCATTTACTCCCCAAGTGGCTGCAATAGTTGAAGCTGAGCCAAGCTGGAGCCAAGAACCCTGAGCCTCTTCTGGGTATTCCACACAGGATGGCTTTGAGCCATCCTCAATTGCTTTCCTAAGCCACAAGCAGAGAGCTAGATGGGAAGCAGGGCCAATGGCACTAGAATCAGCACCAATATGGGATACTGGTGCACGTGAGGTGAGGACTTTAGCCATTAGGCCATTGCACCTGGCCATCTTTTGCATTTTAAATATATGCATATGAGGGGTCTTAAAATCTATGCAAAATGGATAGTCTAACAAACTGCATGGCTTGCAACTTTTTCTCAAATAAAGGCCTTTGTTTAAAATATAGTTTACGTGTTTTGAATTTTTGAAATTTAGTTTGTACTTGAAAGATAGTAGGAGGGATAAAGAAAGGGGTCTTCCATACACTGGTTCATAGCTCACATACCTGTAATGGCTGAAGCAGGGTTGACTCAACACAGATTCAGCAGCTTCTTGTGGGTCTTCCACATGGGTGCAGGGGCCCAAGCTCTTGACCTTTCTCCACTGCTTTTTTAGGCATATCAGCAGATGGGGAACATTCAGGACTTCAGCAGCGCTCATATGGGAAGCAGATGCTACAAGCAACCAGCAGCTTTATGTGGTGTGTCATAGCACCTGCCCCTGGAAGCAC
>NW_024465447.1:0-62041 GCF_017591425.1 Ochotona curzoniae | reverse complement strand
CACATCCAGAGACAAGTTCAGCGCCCAAGCCATTTTCAGCTACCATGCAACATGATGGCTCTGGCAGCACATATGCCTGAAAGTGTATGTGATGCCTGGGGAACTGAGTGTGTGGGTGAATGGCAATATTCGAATTGGCCAGCAGGGGTCTTCCAGTGCCAAAACGACTCCACTTGGCTCATTCACTTCACATACCATCAGCTTGTCGAGCAGATCTAGAGGGAAACCCTGTTTGGTCACTTCTTGTCCAATGTCCATGGAGCCCAGGATGATGCAATCAAGCATGTTGAGCACCCACACAAAACAAGGATGCAGATCCTCAGTCCAGGCGCTAACAACTCCACATCCAGAGACAAGTTCAGCGCCCAAGCCATTTTCAGCTACCATGCAACATGATGGCTCTGGCAGCACATATGCCTGAAAGTGTATGTGATGCCTGGGGAACTGAGTGTGTGGGTGAATGGCAATATTCGAATTGGCCAGCAGGGGTCTTCCAGTGCCAAAACGACTCCACTTGGCTCATTCACTTCACATACCATCAGCTTGTCGAGCAAATCTGAAGAGAATCCCTGTTTGGTCACTTCTTGTCCAATGTCCATGGAGCCCAGGATGATGCAATCAAGCATGTTGAGCACCCACACAAAACAAGGATGCAGATCCTCAGTCCAGGCGCTAACAACTCCACATCCAGAGACAAGTTCAGCGCCCAAGCCATTTTCAGCTACCATGCAACATGATGGCTCTGGCAGCACATATGCCTGAAAGTGTATGTGATGCCTGGGGAACTGAGTGTGTGGGTGAATGGCAATATTCGAATTGGCCAGCACGGGTCTTCCAGTGCCAAAACGACTCCACTTGGCTCATTCACTTCACATACCATCAGCTTGTCGAGCAGATCTAGAGGGAAACCCTGTTTGGTCACTTCTTGTCCAATGTCCATGGAGCCCAGGATGATGCAATCAAGCATGTTGAGCACCCACACAAAACAAGGATGCAGATCCTCAGTCCAGGCGCTAACAACTCCACATCCAGAGACAAGTTCAGCGCCCAAGCCATTTTCAGCTACCATGCAACATGATGGCTCTGGCAGCACATATGCCTGAAAGTGTATGTGATCCCTGGGGAACTGAGTGTGTGGGTGAATGGCAATATTCGAATTGGCCAGCAGGGTCTTCCAGTGCCAAAACGACTCCACTTGGCTCATTCACTTCACATACCATCAGCTTGTCGAGCAGATCTAGAGGGAAACCCTGTTTGGTCACTTCTTGTCCAATGTCCATGGAGCCCAGGATGATGCAATCAAGCATGCTGAGCACCCACACAAAACAAGGATGCAGATCCTCAGTCCAGGCGCTAACAACTCCACATCCAGAGACAAGTTCAGCGCCCAAGCCATTTTCAGCTACCATGCAACATGATGGCTCTGGCAGCACATATGCCTGAAAGTGTATGTGATCCCTGGGGAACTGAGTGTGTGGGTGAATGGCAATATTCGAATTGGCCAGCAGGGGTCTTCCAGTGCCAAAACGACTCCACTTGGCTCATTCACTTCACATACCATCAGCTTGTCGAGCAGATCTAGAGGGAAACCCTGTTTGGTCACTTCTTGTCCAATGTCCATGGAGCCCAGGATGATGCAATCAAGCATGTTGAGCACCCACACAAAACAAGGATGCAGATCCTCAGTCCAGGCGCTAACAACTCCACATCCAGAGACAAGTTCAGCGCCCAAGCCATTTTCAGCTACCATGCAACATGATGGCTCTGGCAGCACATATGCCTGAAAGTGTATGTGATGCCTGGGGAACTGAGTGTGTGGGTGAATGGCAATATTCGAATTGGCCAGCAGGGTCTTCCAGTGCCAAAACGACTCCACTTGGCTCATTCACTTCACATACCATCAGCTTGTCGAGCAGATCTAGAGGGAAACCCTGTTTGGTCACTTCTTGTCCAATGTCCATGGAGCCCAGGATGATGCAATCAAGCATGTTGAGCACCCACACAAAACAAGGATGCAGATCCTCAGTCCAGGCGCTAACAACTCCACATCCAGAGACAAGTTCAGCGCCCAAGCCATTTTCAGCTACCATGCAACATGATGGCTCTGGCAGCACATATGCCTGAAAGTGTATGTGATGCCTGGGGAACTGAGTGTGTGGGTGAATGGCAATATTCGAATTGGCCAGCAGGGTCTTCCAGTGCCAAAACGACTCCACTTGGCTCATTCACTTCACATACCATCAGCTTGTCGAGCAGATCTAGAGGGAAACCCTGTTTGGTCACTTCTTGTCCAATGTCCATGGAGCCCAGGATGATGCAATCAAGCATGTTGAGCACCCACACAAAACAAGGATGCAGATCCTCAGTCCAGGCGCTAACAACTCCACATCCAGAGACAAGTTCAGCGCCCAAGCCATTTTCAGCTACCATGCAACATGATGGCTCTGGCAGCACATATGCCTGAAAGTGTATGTGATCCCTGGGGAACTGAGTGTGTGGGTGAATGGCAATATTCGAATTGGCCAGCAGGGGTCTTCCAGTGCCAAAACGACTCCACTTGGCTCATTCACTTCACATACCATCAGCTTGTCGAGCAGATCTAGAGGGAAACCCTGTTTGGTCACTTCTTGTCCAATGTCCATGGAGCCCAGGATGATGCAATCAAGCATGTTGAGCACCCACACAAAACAAGGATGCAGATCCTCAGTCCAGGCGCTAACAACTCCACATCCAGAGACAAGTTCAGCGCCCAAGCCATTTTCAGCTACCATGCAACATGATGGCTCTGGCAGCACATATGCCTGAAAGTGTATGTGATCCCTGGGGAACTGAGTGTGTGGGTGAATGGCACTATTTGAATTGGCCAGCAGGGTCTTCCAGTGCCAAAACGACTCCACTTGGCTCATTCACTTCACATACCATCAGCTTGTCGAGCAGATCTAGAGGGAAACCCTGTTTGGTCACTTCTTGTCCAATGTCCATGGAGCCCAGGATGATGCAATCAAGCATGTTGAGCACCCACACAAAACAAGGATGCAGATCCTCAGTCCAGGCGCTAACAACTCCACATCCAGAGACAAGTTCAGCGCCCAAGCCATTTTCAGCTACCATGCAACATGATGGCTCTGGCAGCACATATGCCTGAAAGTGTATGTGATCCCTGGGGAACTGAGTGTGTGGGTGAATGGCAATATTCGAATTGGCCAGCAGGGGTCTTCCAGTGCCAAAACGACTCCACTTGGCTCATTCACTTCACATACCATCAGCTTGTCGAGCAGATCTAGAGGGAAACCCTGTTTGGTCACTTCTTGTCCAATGTCCATGGAGCCCAGGATGATGCAATCAAGCATGTTGAGCACCCACACAAAACAAGGATGCAGATCCTCAGTCCAGGCGCTAACAACTCCACATCCAGAGACAAGTTCAGCGCCCAAGCCATTTTCAGCTACCATGCAACATGATGGCTCTGGCAGCACATATGCCTGAAAGTGTATGTGATCCCTGGGGAACTGAGTGTGTGGGTGAATGGCAATATTCGAATTGGCCAGCAGGGTCTTCCAGTGCCAAAACGACTCCACTTGGCTCATTCACTTCACATACCATCAGCTTGTCGAGCAGATCTAGAGGGAAACCCTGTTTGGTCACTTCTTGTCCAATGTCCATGGAGCCCAGGATGATGCAATCAAGCATGTTGAGCACCCACACAAAACAAGGATGCAGATCCTCAGTCCAGGCGCTAACAACTCCACATCCAGAGACAAGTTCAGCGCCCAAGCCATTTTCAGCTACCATGCAACATGATGGCTCTGGCAGCACATATGCCTGAAAGTGTATGTGATGCCTGGGGAACTGAGTGTGTGGGTGAATGGCAATATTCGAATTGGCCAGCAGGGGTCTTCCAGTGCCAAAACGACTCCACTTGGCTCATTCACTTCACATACCATCAGCTTGTCGAGCAGATCTAGAGGGAAACCCTGTTTGGTCACTTCTTGTCCAATGTCCATGGAGCCCAGGATGATGCAATCAAGCATGTTGAGCACCCACACAAAACAAGGATGCAGATCCTCAGTCCAGGCGCTAACAACTCCACATCCAGAGACAAGTTCAGCGCCCAAGCCATTTTCAGCTACCATGCAACATGATGGCTCTGGCAGCACATATGCCTGAAAGTGTATGTGATCCCTGGGGAACTGAGTGTGTGGGTGAATGGCAATATTCGAATTGGCCAGCAGGGGTCTTCCAGTGCCAAAACGACTCCACTTGGCTCATTCACTTCACATACCATCAGCTTGTCGAGCAGATCTAGAGGGAAACCCTGTTTGGTCACTTCTTGTCCAATGTCCATGGAGCCCAGGATGATGCAATCAAGCATGTTGAGCACCCACACAAAACAAGGATGCAGATCCTCAGTCCAGGCGCTAACAACTCCACATCCAGAGACAAGTTCAGCGCCCAAGCCATTTTCAGCTACCATGCAACATGATGGCTCTGGCAGCACATATGCCTGAAAGTGTATGTGATCCCTGGGGAACTGAGTGTGTGGGTGAATGGCAATATTCGAATTGGCCAGCAGGGGTCTTCCAGTGCCAAAACGACTCCACTTGGCTCATTCACTTCACATACCATCAGCTTGTCGAGCAGATCTAGAGGGAAACCCTGTTTGGTCACTTCTTGTCCAATGTCCATGGAGCCCAGGATGATGCAATCAAGCATGTTGAGCACCCACACAAAACAAGGATGCAGATCCTCAGTCCAGGCGCTAACAACTCCACATCCAGAGACAAGTTCAGCGCCCAAGCCATTTTCAGCTACCATGCAACATGATGGCTCTGGCAGCACATATGCCTGAAAGTGTATGTGATCCCTGGGGAACTGAGTGTGTGGGTGAATGGCAATATTCGAATTGGCCAGCAGGGGTCTTCCAGTGCCAAAACGACTCCACTTGGCTCATTCACTTCACATACCATCAGCTTGTCGAGCAGATCTAGAGGGAAACCCTGTTTGGTCACTTCTTGTCCAATGTCCATGGAGCCCAGGATGATGCAATCAAGCATGTTGAGCACCCACACAAAACAAGGATGCAGATCCTCAGTCCAGGCGCTAACAACTCCACATCCAGAGACAAGTTCAGCGCCCAAGCCATTTTCAGCTACCATGCAACATGATGGCTCTGGCAGCACATATGCCTGAAAGTGTATGTGATCCCTGGGGAACTGAGTGTGTGGGTGAATGGCAAAATTCGAACGGGGCAGCAGGGGTCTTCCAGTGCCAAAACGACTCCACTTGGCTCATTCACTTCACATGCCCTCAGCTTGTCGAGCAGATCTAGAGGGAAACCCTGTTTGGTCACTTCTTGTCCAATGTCCATGGAGCCCAGGATGATGCAATCAAGCATGTTGAGCACCCACACAAAACAAGGATGCAGATCCTCAGTCCAGGCGCTAACAACTCCACATCCAGAGACAAGTTCAGCGCCCAAGCCATTTTCAGCTACCATGCAACATGATGGCTCTGGCAGCACATATGCCTGAAAGTGTATGAGATCTCTGGGGAACTGAGTGTGTGGGTGAATGGCAATATTCGAATTGGCCAGCAGGGGTCTTCCAGTGCCAAAACGACTCCACTTGGCTCATTCACTTCACATACCATCAGCTTGTCGAGCAGATCTAGAGGGAAACCCTGTTTGGTCACTTCTTGTCCAATGTCCATGGAGCCCAGGATGATGCAATCAAGCATGTTGAGCACCCACACAAAACAAGGATGCAGATCCTCAGTCCAGGCGCTAACAACTCCACATCCAGAGACAAGTTCAGCGCCCAAGCCATTTTCAGCTACCATGCAACATGATGGCTCTGGCAGCACATATGCCTGAAAGTGTATGTGATGCCTGGGGAACTGAGTGTGTGGGTGAATGGCAATATTCGAATTGGCCAGCAGGGGTCTTCCAGTGCCAAAACGACTCCACTTGGCTCATTCACTTCACATACCATCAGCTTGTCGAGCAGATCTAGAGGGAAACCCTGTTTGGTCACTTCTTGTCCAATGTCCATGGAGCCCAGGATGATGCAATCAAGCATGTTGAGCACCCACACAAAACAAGGATGCAGATCCTCAGTCCAGGCGCTAACAACTCCACATCCAGAGACAAGTTCAGCGCCCAAGCCATTTTCAGCTACCATGCAACATGATGGCTCTGGCAGCACATATGCCTGAAAGTGTATGTGATGCCTGGGGAACTGAGTGTGTGGGTGAATGGCAATATTCGAATTGGCCAGCAGGGGTCTTCCAGTGCCAAAACGACTCCACTTGGCTCATTCACTTCACATACCATCAGCTTGTCGAGCAGATCTAGAGGGAAACCCTGTTTGGTCACTTCTTGTCCAATGTCCATGGAGCCCAGGATGATGCAATCAAGCATGTTGAGCACCCACACAAAACAAGGATGCAGATCCTCAGTCCAGGCGCTAACAACTCCACATCCAGAGACAAGTTCAGCGCCCAAGCCATTTTCAGCTACCATGCAACATGATGGCTCTGGCAGCACATATGCCTGAAAGTGTATGTGATCCCTGGGGAACTGAGTGTGTGGGTGAATGGCAATATTCGAATTGGCCAGCAGGGGTCTTCCAGTGCCAAAACGACTCCACTTGGCTCATTCACTTCACATACCATCAGCTTGTCGAGCAGATCTAGAGGGAAACCCTGTTTGGTCACTTCTTGTCCAATGTCCATGGAGCCCAGGATGATGCAATCAAGCATGTTGAGCACCCACACAAAACAAGGATGCAGATCCTCAGTCCAGGCGCTAACAACTCCACATCCAGAGACAAGTTCAGCGCCCAAGCCATTTTCAGCTACCATGCAACATGATGGCTCTGGCAGCACATATGCCTGAAAGTGTATGTGATGCCTGGGGAACTGAGTGTGTGGGTGAATGGCAATATTCGAATTGGCCAGCAGGGGTCTTCCAGTGCCAAAACGACTCCACTTGGCTCATTCACTTCACATACCATCAGCTTGTCGAGCAGATCTAGAGGGAAACCCTGTTTGGTCACTTCTTGTCCAATGTCCATGGAGCCCAGGATGATGCAATCAAGCATGTTGAGCACCCACACAAAACAAGGATGCAGATCCTCAGTCCAGGCGCTAACAACTCCACATCCAGAGACAAGTTCAGCGCCCAAGCCATTTTCAGCTACCATGCAACATGATGGCTCTGGCAGCACATATGCCTGAAAGTGTATGTGATGCCTGGGGAACTGAGTGTGTGGGTGAATGGCAATATTCGAATTGGCCAGCAGGGTCTTCCAGTGCCAAAACGACTCCACTTGGCTCATTCACTTCACATACCATCAGCTTGTCGAGCAGATCTAGAGGGAAACCCTGTTTGGTCACTTCTTGTCCAATGTCCATGGAGCCCAGGATGATGCAATCAAGCATGTTGAGCACCCACACAAAACAAGGATGCAGATCCTCAGTCCAGGCGCTAACAACTCCACATCCAGAGACAAGTTCAGCGCCCAAGCCATTTTCAGCTACCATGCAACATGATGGCTCTGGCAGCACATATGCCTGAAAGTGTATGTGATGCCTGGGGAACTGAGTGTGTGGGTGAATGGCAATATTCGAATTGGCCAGCAGGGGTCTTCCAGTGCCAAAACGACTCCACTTGGCTCATTCACTTCACATACCATCAGCTTGTCGAGCAGATCTAGAGGGAAACCCTGTTTGGTCACTTCTTGTCCAATGTCCATGGAGCCCAGGATGATGCAATCAAGCATGTTGAGCACCCACACAAAACAAGGATGCAGATCCTCAGTCCAGGCGCTAACAACTCCACATCCAGAGACAAGTTCAGCGCCCAAGCCATTTTCAGCTACCATGCAACATGATGGCTCTGGCAGCACATATGCCTGAAAGTGTATGTGATCCCTGGGGAACTGAGTGTGTGGGTGAATGGCAATATTCGAATTGGCCAGCAGGGGTCTTCCAGTGCCAAAACGACTCCACTTGGCTCATTCACTTCACATACCATCAGCTTGTCGAGCAGATCTAGAGGGAAACCCTGTTTGGTCACTTCTTGTCCAATGTCCATGGAGCCCAGGATGATGCAATCAAGCATGTTGAGCACCCACACAAAACAAGGATGCAGATCCTCAGTCCAGGCGCTAACAACTCCACATCCAGAGACAAGTTCAGCGCCCAAGCCATTTTCAGCTACCATGCAACATGATGGCTCTGGCAGCACATATGCCTGAAAGTGTATGTGATGCCTGGGGAACTGAGTGTGTGGGTGAATGGCAATATTCGAATTGGCCAGCAGGGGTCTTCCAGTGCCAAAACGACTCCACTTGGCTCATTCACTTCACATACCATCAGCTTGTCGAGCAGATCTAGAGGGAAACCCTGTTTGGTCACTTCTTGTCCAATGTCCATGGAGCCCAGGATGATGCAATCAAGCATGTTGAGCACCCACACAAAACAAGGATGCAGATCCTCAGTCCAGGCGCTAACAACTCCACATCCAGAGACAAGTTCAGCGCCCAAGCCATTTTCAGCTACCATGCAACATGATGGCTCTGGCAGCACATATGCCTGAAAGTGTATGTGATGCCTGGGGAACTGAGTGTGTGGGTGAATGGCAATATTCGAATTGGCCAGCAGGGGTCTTCCAGTGCCAAAACGACTCCACTTGGCTCATTCACTTCACATACCATCAGCTTGTCGAGCAGATCTAGAGGGAAACCCTGTTTGGTCACTTCTTGTCCAATGTCCATGGAGCCCAGGATGATGCAATCAAGCATGTTGAGCACCCACACAAAACAAGGATGCAGATCCTCAGTCCAGGCGCTAACAACTCCACATCCAGAGACAAGTTCAGCGCCCAAGCCATTTTCAGCTACCATGCAACATGATGGCTCTGGCAGCACATATGCCTGAAAGTGTATGTGATGCCTGGGGAACTGAGTGTGTGGGTGAATGGCAATATTCGAATTGGCCAGCAGGGGTCTTCCAGTGCCAAAACGACTCCACTTGGCTCATTCACTTCACATACCATCAGCTTGTCGAGCAGATCTAGAGGGAAACCCTGTTTGGTCACTTCTTGTCCAATGTCCATGGAGCCCAGGATGATGCAATCAAGCATGTTGAGCACCCACACAAAACAAGGATGCAGATCCTCAGTCCAGGCGCTAACAACTCCACATCCAGAGACAAGTTCAGCGCCCAAGCCATTTTCAGCTACCATGCAACATGATGGCTCTGGCAGCACATATGCCTGAAAGTGTATGTGATGCCTGGGGAACTGAGTGTGTGGGTGAATGGCAATATTCGAATTGGCCAGCAGGGGTCTTCCAGTGCCAAAACGACTCCACTTGGCTCATTCACTTCACATACCATCAGCTTGTCGAGCAGATCTAGAGGGAAACCCTGTTTGGTCACTTCTTGTCCAATGTCCATGGAGCCCAGGATGATGCAATCAAGCATGTTGAGCACCCACACAAAACAAGGATGCAGATCCTCAGTCCAGGCGCTAACAACTCCACATCCAGAGACAAGTTCAGCGCCCAAGCCATTTTCAGCTACCATGCAACATGATGGCTCTGGCAGCACATATGCCTGAAAGTGTATGTGATGCCTGGGGAACTGAGTGTGTGGGTGAATGGCAATATTCGAATTGGCCAGCAGGGGTCTTCCAGTGCCAAAACGACTCCACTTGGCTCATTCACTTCACATACCATCAGCTTGTCGAGCAGATCTAGAGGGAAACCCTGTTTGGTCACTTCTTGTCCAATGTCCATGGAGCCCAGGATGATGCAATCAAGCATGTTGAGCACCCACACAAAACAAGGATGCAGATCCTCAGTCCAGGCGCTAACAACTCCACATCCAGAGACAAGTTCAGCGCCCAAGCCATTTTCAGCTACCATGCAACATGATGGCTCTGGCAGCACATATGCCTGAAAGTGTATGTGATGCCTGGGGAACTGAGTGTGTGGGTGAATGGCAATATTCGAATTGGCCAGCAGGGGTCTTCCAGTGCCAAAACGACTCCACTTGGCTCATTCACTTCACATACCATCAGCTTGTCGAGCAGATCTAGAGGGAAACCCTGTTTGGTCACTTCTTGTCCAATGTCCATGGAGCCCAGGATGATGCAATCAAGCATGTTGAGCACCCACACAAAACAAGGATGCAGATCCTCAGTCCAGGCGCTAACAACTCCACATCCAGAGACAAGTTCAGCGCCCAAGCCATTTTCAGCTACCATGCAACATGATGGCTCTGGCAGCACATATGCCTGAAAGTGTATGTGATGCCTGGGGAACTGAGTGTGTGGGTGAATGGCAATATTCGAATTGGCCAGCAGGGGTCTTCCAGTGCCAAAACGACTCCACTTGGCTCATTCACTTCACATACCATCAGCTTGTCGAGCAGATCTAGAGGGAAACCCTGTTTGGTCACTTCTTGTCCAATGTCCATGGAGCCCAGGATGATGCAATCAAGCATGTTGAGCACCCACACAAAACAAGGATGCAGATCCTCAGTCCAGGCGCTAACAACTCCACATCCAGAGACAAGTTCAGCGCCCAAGCCATTTTCAGCTACCATGCAACATGATGGCTCTGGCAGCACATATGCCTGAAAGTGTATGTGATGCCTGGGGAACTGAGTGTGTGGGTGAATGGCAATATTCGAATTGGCCAGCAGGGGTCTTCCAGTGCCAAAACGACTCCACTTGGCTCATTCACTTCACATACCATCAGCTTGTCGAGCAGATCTAGAGGGAAACCCTGTTTGGTCACTTCTTGTCCAATGTCCATGGAGCCCAGGATGATGCAATCAAGCATGTTGAGCACCCACACAAAACAAGGATGCAGATCCTCAGTCCAGGCGCTAACAACTCCACATCCAGAGACAAGTTCAGCGCCCAAGCCATTTTCAGCTACCATGCAACATGATGGCTCTGGCAGCACATATGCCTGAAAGTGTATGTGATGCCTGGGGAACTGAGTGTGTGGGTGAATGGCAATATTCGAATTGGCCAGCAAGGTCTTCCAGTGCCAAAACGACTCCACTTGGCTCATTCACTTCACATACCATCAGCTTGTCGAGCAGATCTAGAGGGAAACCCTGTTTGGTCACTTCTTGTCCAATGTCCATGGAGCCCAGGATGATGCAATCAAGCATGTTGAGCACCCACACAAAACAAGGATGCAGATCCTCAGTCCAGGCGCTAACAACTCCACATCCAGAGACAAGTTCAGACCCCAAGGCATTTTCGCCTACCATGCAACATGATGGCTCTGGCAGCACATATGCCTGAAAGTGTATGTGATCCCTGGGGAACTGAGTGTGTGGGTGAATGGCAATATTCGAATTGGCCAGCAGGGGTCTTCCAGTGCCAAAACGACTCCACTTGGCTCATTCACTTCACATACCATCAGCTTGTCGAGCAGATCTAGAGGGAAACCCTGTTTGGTCACTTCTTGTCCAATGTCCATGGAGCCCAGGATGATGCAATCAAGCATGTTGAGCACCCACACAAAACAAGGATGCAGATCCTCAGTCCAGGCGCTAACAACTCCACATCCAGAGACAAGTTCAGCGCCCAAGCCATTTTCAGCTACCATGCAACATGATGGCTCTGGCAGCACATATGCCTGAAAGTGTATGTGATGCCTGGGGAACTGAGTGTGTGGGTGAATGGCAATATTCGAATTGGCCAGCAGGGTCTTCCAGTGCCAAAACGACTCCACTTGGCTCATTCACTTCACATACCATCAGCTTGTCGAGCAGATCTAGAGGGAAACCCTGTTTGGTCACTTCTTGTCCAATGTCCATGGAGCCCAGGATGATGCAATCAAGCATGTTGAGCACCCACACAAAACAAGGATGCAGATCCTCAGTCCAGGCGCTAACAACTCCACATCCAGAGACAAGTTCAGCGCCCAAGCCATTTTCAGCTACCATGCAACATGATGGCTCTGGCAGCACATATGCCTGAAAGTGTATGTGATGCCTGGGGAACTGAGTGTGTGGGTGAATGGCAATATTCGAATTGGCCAGCAGGGGTCTTCCAGTGCCAAAACGACTCCACTTGGCTCATTCACTTCACATACCATCAGCTTGTCGAGCAGATCTAGAGGGAAACCCTGTTTGGTCACTTCTTGTCCAATGTCCATGGAGCCCAGGATGATGCAATCAAGCATGTTGAGCACCCACACAAAACAAGGATGCAGATCCTCAGTCCAGGCGCTAACAACTCCACATCCAGAGACAAGTTCAGCGCCCAAGCCATTTTCAGCTACCATGCAACATGATGGCTCTGGCAGCACATATGCCTGAAAGTGTATGTGATGCCTGGGGAACTGAGTGTGTGGGTGAATGGCAATATTCGAATTGGCCAGCAGGGGTCTTCCAGTGCCAAAACGACTCCACTTGGCTCATTCACTTCACATACCATCAGCTTGTCGAGCAGATCTAGAGGGAAACCCTGTTTGGTCACTTCTTGTCCAATGTCCATGGAGCCCAGGATGATGCAATCAAGCATGTTGAGCACCCACACAAAACAAGGATGCAGATCCTCAGTCCAGGCGCTAACAACTCCACATCCAGAGACAAGTTCAGCGCCCAAGCCATTTTCAGCTACCATGCAACATGATGGCTCTGGCAGCACATATGCCTGAAAGTGTATGTGATGCCTGAGGAACTGAGTGTGTGGGTGAATGGCAATATTCCAAAGGGCCAGCAGAGGTCTTCCAGTGCCTAAACGACTCCACTTGGCTCATTCACTTCACATACCATCAGCTTGTCGAGCAGATCTAGAGGGAATCCCTGTTTGGTCACTTCTTGTCCAATGTCCATGGAGCCCAGGATGATGCAATCAAGCATGTTGAGCACCCACACAAAACAAGGATGCAGATCCTCAGTCCAGGCGCTAACAACTCCACATCCAGAGACAAGTTCAGCGCCCAAGCCATTTTCAGCTACCATGCAACATGATGGCTCTGGCAGCACATATGCCTGAAAGTGTATGTGATGCCTGGGGAACTGAGTGTGTGGGTGAATGGCAATATTCGAATTGGCCAGCAGGGGTCTTCCAGTGCCAAAACGACTCCACTTGGCTCATTCACTTCACATACCATCAGCTTGTCGAGCAGATCTAGAGGGAAACCCTGTTTGGTCACTTCTTGTCCAATGTCCATGGAGCCCAGGATGATGCAATCAAGCATGTTGAGCACCCACACAAAACAAGGATGCAGATCCTCAGTCCAGGCGCTAACAACTCCACATCCAGAGACAAGTTCAGCGCCCAAGCCATTTTCAGCTACCATGCAACATGATGGCTCTGGCAGCACATATGCCTGAAAGTGTATGTGATGCCTGGGGAACTGAGTGTGTGGGTGAATGGCAATATTCGAATTGGCCAGCAGGGGTCTTCCAGTGCCAAAACGACTCCACTTGGCTCATTCACTTCACATACCATCAGCTTGTCGAGCAGATCTAGAGGGAAACCCTGTTTGGTCACTTCTTGTCCAATGTCCATGGAGCCCAGGATGATGCAATCAAGCATGTTGAGCACCCACACAAAACAAGGATGCAGATCCTCAGTCCAGGCGCTAACAACTCCACATCCAGAGACAAGTTCAGCGCCCAAGCCATTTTCAGCTACCATGCAACATGATGGCTCTGGCAGCACATATGCCTGAAAGTGTATGTGATGCCTGGGGAACTGAGTGTGTGGGTGAATGGCAATATTCGAATTGGCCAGCAGGGTCTTCCAGTGCCAAAACGACTCCACTTGGCTCATTCACTTCACATACCATCAGCTTGTCGAGCAGATCTAGAGGGAAACCCTGTTTGGTCACTTCTTGTCCAATGTCCATGGAGCCCAGGATGATGCAATCAAGCATGTTGAGCACCCACACAAAACAAGGATGCAGATCCTCAGTCCAGGCGCTAACAACTCCACATCCAGAGACAAGTTCAGCGCCCAAGCCATTTTCAGCTACCATGCAACATGATGGCTCTGGCAGCACATATGCCTGAAAGTGTATGTGATGCCTGGGGAACTGAGTGTGTGGGTGAATGGCAATATTCGAATTGGCCAGCAGGGGTCTTCCAGTGCCAAAACGACTCCACTTGGCTCATTCACTTCACATACCATCAGCTTGTCGAGCAGATCTAGAGGGAAACCCTGTTTGGTCACTTCTTGTCCAATGTCCATGGAGCCCAGGATGATGCAATCAAGCATGTTGAGCACCCACACAAAACAAGGATGCAGATCCTCAGTCCAGGCGCTAACAACTCCACATCCAGAGACAAGTTCAGCGCCCAAGCCATTTTCAGCTACCATGCAACATGATGGCTCTGGCAGCACATATGCCTGAAAGTGTATGTGATGCCTGGGGAACTGAGTGTGTGGGTGAATGGCAATATTCGAATTGGCCAGCAGGGGTCTTCCAGTGCCAAAACGACTCCACTTGGCTCATTCACTTCACATACCATCAGCTTGTCGAGCAGATCTAGAGGGAAACCCTGTTTGGTCACTTCTTGTCCAATGTCCATGGAGCCCAGGATGATGCAATCAAGCATGTTGAGCACCCACACAAAACAAGGATGCAGATCCTCAGTCCAGGCGCTAACAACTCCACATCCAGAGACAAGTTCAGCGCCCAAGCCATTTTCAGCTACCATGCAACATGATGGCTCTGGCAGCACATATGCCTGAAAGTGTATGTGATGCCTGGGGAACTGAGTGTGTGGGTGAATGGCAATATTCGAATTGGCCAGCAGGGGTCTTCCAGTGCCAAAACGACTCCACTTGGCTCATTCACTTCACATACCATCAGCTTGTCGAGCAGATCTAGAGGGAAACCCTGTTTGGTCACTTCTTGTCCAATGTCCATGGAGCCCAGGATGATGCAATCAAGCATGTTGAGCACCCACACAAAACAAGGATGCAGATCCTCAGTCCAGGCGCTAACAACTCCACATCCAGAGACAAGTTCAGCGCCCAAGCCATTTTCAGCTACCATGCAACATGATGGCTCTGGCAGCACATATGCCTGAAAGTGTATGTGATGCCTGGGGAACTGAGTGTGTGGGTGAATGGCAATATTCGAATTGGCCAGCAGGGGTCTTCCAGTGCCAAAACGACTCCACTTGGCTCATTCACTTCACATACCATCAGCTTGTCGAGCAGATCTAGAGGGAAACCCTGTTTGGTCACTTCTTGTCCAATGTCCATGGAGCCCAGGATGATGCAATCAAGCATGTTGAGCACCCACACAAAACAAGGATGCAGATCCTCAGTCCAGGCGCTAACAACTCCACATCCAGAGACAAGTTCAGCGCCCAAGCCATTTTCAGCTACCATGCAACATGATGGCTCTGGCAGCACATATGCCTGAAAGTGTATGTGATGCCTGGGGAACTGAGTGTGTGGGTGAATGGCAATATTCGAATTGGCCAGCAAGGTCTTCCAGTGCCAAAACGACTCCACTTGGCTCATTCACTTCACATACCATCAGCTTGTCGAGCAGATCTAGAGGGAAACCCTGTTTGGTCACTTCTTGTCCAATGTCCATGGAGCCCAGGATGATGCAATCAAGCATGTTGAGCACCCACACAAAACAAGGATGCAGATCCTCAGTCCAGGCGCTAACAACTCCACATCCAGAGACAAGTTCAGCGCCCAAGCCATTTTCGGCTACCATGCAACATGATGGCTCTGGCAGCACATATGCCTGAAAGTGTATGTGATGCCTGGGGAACTGAGTGTGTGGGTGAATGGCAATATTCGAATTGGCCAGCAGGGGTCTTCCAGTGCCAAAACGACTCCACTTGGCTCATTCACTTCACATACCATCAGCTTGTCGAGCAGATCTAGAGGGAAACCCTGTTTGGTCACTTCTTGTCCAATGTCCATGGAGCCCAGGATGATGCAATCAAGCATGTTGAGCACCCACACAAAACAAGGATGCAGATCCTCAGTCCAGGCGCTAACAACTCCACATCCAGAGACAAGTTCAGCGCCCAAGCCATTTTCAGCTACCATGCAACATGATGGCTCTGGCAGCACATATGCCTGAAAGTGTATGTGATGCCTGGGGAACTGAGTGTGTGGGTGAATGGCAATATTCGAATTGGCCAGCAGGGGTCTTCCAGTGCCAAAACGACTCCACTTGGCTCATTCACTTCACATACCATCAGCTTGTCGAGCAGATCTAGAGGGAAACCCTGTTTGGTCACTTCTTGTCCAATGTCCATGGAGCCCAGGATGATGCAATCAAGCATGTTGAGCACCCACACAAAACAAGGATGCAGATCCTCAGTCCAGGCGCTAACAACTCCACATCCAGAGACAAGTTCAGCGCCCAAGCCATTTTCAGCTACCATGCAACATGATGGCTCTGGCAGCACATATGCCTGAAAGTGTATGTGATGCCTGGGGAACTGAGTGTGTGGGTGAATGGCAATATTCGAATTGGCCAGCAGGGTCTTCCAGTGCCAAAACGACTCCACTTGGCTCATTCACTTCACATACCATCAGCTTGTCGAGCAGATCTAGAGGGAAACCCTGTTTGGTCACTTCTTGTCCAATGTCCATGGAGCCCAGGATGATGCAATCAAGCATGTTGAGCACCCACACAAAACAAGGATGCAGATCCTCAGTCCAGGCGCTAACAACTCCACATCCAGAGACAAGTTCAGCGCCCAAGCCATTTTCAGCTACCATGCAACATGATGGCTCTGGCAGCACATATGCCTGAAAGTGTATGTGATGCCTGGGGAACTGAGTGTGTGGGTGAATGGCAATATTCGAATTGGCCAGCAGGGTCTTCCAGTGCCAAAACGACTCCACTTGGCTCATTCACTTCACATACCATCAGCTTGTGGAGCAGATCTAGAGGGAAACCCTGTTTGGTCACTTCTTGTCCAATGTCCATGGAGCCCAGGATGATGCAATCAAGCATGTTGAGCACCCACACAAAACAAGGATGCAGATCCTCAGTCCAGGCGCTAACAACTCCACATCCAGAGACAAGTTCAGCGCCCAAGCCATTTTCAGCTACCATGCAACATGATGGCTCTGGCAGCACATATGCCTGAAAGTGTATGTGATGCCTGGGGAACTGAGTGTGTGGGTGAATGGCAATATTCGAATTGGCCAGCAGGGGTCTTCCAGTGCCAAAACGACTCCACTTGGCTCATTCACTTCACATACCATCAGCTTGTCGAGCAGATCTAGAGGGAAACCCTGTTTGGTCACTTCTTGTCCAATGTCCATGGAGCCCAGGATGATGCAATCAAGCATGTTGAGCACCCACACAAAACAAGGATGCAGATCCTCAGTCCAGGCGCTAACAACTCCACATCCAGAGACAAGTTCAGCGCCCAAGCCATTTTCAGCTACCATGCAACATGATGGCTCTGGCAGCACATATGCCTGAAAGTGTATGTGATGCCTGGGGAACTGAGTGTGTGGGTGAATGGCAATATTCGAATTGGCCAGCAGGGGTCTTCCAGTGCCAAAACGACTCCACTTGGCTCATTCACTTCACATACCATCAGCTTGTCGAGCAGATCTAGAGGGAAACCCTGTTTGGTCACTTCTTGTCCAATGTCCATGGAGCCCAGGATGATGCAATCAAGCATGTTGAGCACCCACACAAAACAAGGATGCAGATCCTCAGTCCAGGCGCTAACAACTCCACATCCAGAGACAAGTTCAGCGCCCAAGCCATTTTCAGCTACCATGCAACATGATGGCTCTGGCAGCACATATGCCTGAAAGTGTATGTGATGCCTGGGGAACTGAGTGTGTGGGTGAATGGCAATATTCGAATTGGCCAGCAGGATCTTCCAGTGCCAAAACGACTCCACTTGGCTCATTCACTTCACATACCATCAGCTTGTGGAGCAGATCTAGAGGGAAACCCTGTTTGGTCACTTCTTGTCCAATGTCCATGGAGCCCAGGATGATGCAATCAAGCATGTTGAGCACCCACACAAAACAAGGATGCAGATCCTCAGTCCAGGCGCTAACAACTCCACATCCAGAGACAAGTTCAGCGCCCAAGCCATTTTCAGCTACCATGCAACATGATGGCTCTGGCAGCACATATGCCTGAAAGTGTATGTGATGCCTGGGGAACTGAGTGTGTGGGTGAATGGCAATATTCGAATTGGCCAGCAGGGGTCTTCCAGTGCCAAAACGACTCCACTTGGCTCATTCACTTCACATACCATCAGCTTGTCGAGCAGATCTAGAGGGAAACCCTGTTTGGTCACTTCTTGTCCAATGTCCATGGAGCCCAGGATGATGCAATCAAGCATGTTGAGCACCCACACAAAACAAGGATGCAGATCCTCAGTCCAGGCGCTAACAACTCCACATCCAGAGACAAGTTCAGCGCCCAAGCCATTTTCAGCTACCATGCAACATGATGGCTCTGGCAGCACATATGCCTGAAAGTGTATGTGATGCCTGGGGAACTGAGTGTGTGGGTGAATGGCAATATTTGAATTGGCCAGCAGTGTCTTCCAGTGCCAAAACGACTCCACTTGGCTCATTCACTTCACATACCATCAGCTTGTCGAGCAGATCTAGAGGGAAACCCTGTTTGGTCACTTCTTGTCCAATGTCCATGGAGCCCAGGATGATGCAATCAAGCATGTTGAGCACCCACACAAAACAAGGATGCAGATCCTCAGTCCAGGCGCTAACAACTCCACATCCAGAGACAAGTTCAGCGCCCAAGCCATTTTCAGCTACCATGCAACATGATGGCTCTGGCAGCACATATGCCTGAAAGTGTATGTGATGCCTGGGGAACTGAGTGTGTGGGTGAATGGCAATATTCGAATTGGCCAGCAGGGGTCTTCCAGTGCCAAAACGACTCCACTTGGCTCATTCACTTCACATACCATCAGCTTGTCGAGCAGATCTAGAGGGAAACCCTGTTTGGTCACTTCTTGTCCAATGTCCATGGAGCCCAGGATGATGCAATCAAGCATGTTGAGCACCCACACAAAACAAGGATGCAGATCCTCAGTCCAGGCGCTAACAACTCCACATCCAGAGACAAGTTCAGCGCCCAAGCCATTTTCAGCTACCATGCAACATGATGGCTCTGGCAGCACATATGCCTGAAAGTGTATGTGATGCCTGGGGAACTGAGTGTGTGGGTGAATGGCAATATTCGAATTGGCCAGCAGGGTCTTCCAGTGCCAAAACGACTCCACTTGGCTCATTCACTTCACATACCATCAGCTTGTCGAGCAGATCTAGAGGGAAACCCTGTTTGGTCACTTCTTGTCCAATGTCCATGGAGCCCAGGATGATGCAATCAAGCATGTTGAGCACCCACACAAAACAAGGATGCAGATCCTCAGTCCAGGCGCTAACAACTCCACATCCAGAGACAAGTTCAGCGCCCAAGCCATTTTCAGCTACCATGCAACATGATGGCTCTGGCAGCACATATGCCTGAAAGTGTATGTGATGCCTGGGGAACTGAGTGTGTGGGTGAATGGCAATATTCGAATTGGCCAGCACGGGTCTTCCAGTGCCAAAACGACTCCACTTGGCTCATTCACTTCACATACCATCAGCTTGTCGAGCAGATCTAGAGGGAAACCCTGTTTGGTCACTTCTTGTCCAATGTCCATGGAGCCCAGGATGATGCAATCAAGCATGTTGAGCACCCACACAAAACAAGGATGCAGATCCTCAGTCCAGGCGCTAACAACTCCACATCCAGAGACAAGTTCAGCGCCCAAGCCATTTTCAGCTACCATGCAACATGATGGCTCTGGCAGCACATATGCCTGAAAGTGTATGTGATGCCTGGGGAACTGAGTGTGTGGGTGAATGGCAATATTCGAATTGGCCAGCAGGGTCTTCCAGTGCCAAAACGACTCCACTTGGCTCATTCACTTCACATACCATCAGCTTGTCGAGCAGATCTAGAGGGAAACCCTGTTTGGTCACTTCTTGTCCAATGTCCATGGAGCCCAGGATGATGCAATCAAGCATGTTGAGCACCCACACAAAACAAGGATGCAGATCCTCAGTCCAGGCGCTAACAACTCCACATCCAGAGACAAGTTCAGCGCCCAAGCCATTTTCAGCTACCATGCAACATGATGGCTCTGGCAGCACATATGCCTGAAAGTGTATGTGATGCCTGGGGAACTGAGTGTGTGGGTGAATGGCAATATTCGAATTGGCCAGCAGGGGTCTTCCAGTGCCAAAACGACTCCACTTGGCTCATTCACTTCACATACCATCAGCTTGTCGAGCAGATCTAGAGGGAAACCCTGTTTGGTCACTTCTTGTCCAATGTCCATGGAGCCCAGGATGATGCAATCAAGCATGTTGAGCACCCACACAAAACAAGGATGCAGATCCTCAGTCCAGGCGCTAACAACTCCACATCCAGAGACAAGTTCAGCGCCCAAGCCATTTTCAGCTACCATGCAACATGATGGCTCTGGCAGCACATATGCCTGAAAGTGTATGTGATGCCTGGGGAACTGAATGTGTGGGTGAATGGCAATATTCGAATTGGCCAGCAGGGGTCTTCCAGTGCCAAAACGACTCCACTTGGCTCATTCACTTCACATACCATCAGCTTGTCGAGCAGATCTAGAGGGAAACCCTGTTTGGTCACTTCTTGTCCAATGTCCATGGAGCCCAGGATGATGCAATCAAGCATGTTGAGCACCCACACAAAACAAGGATGCAGATCCTCAGTCCAGGCGCTAACAACTCCACATCCAGAGACAAGTTCAGCGCCCAAGCCATTTTCAGCTACCATGCAACATGATGGCTCTGGCAGCACATATGCCTGAAAGTGTATGTGATGCCTGGGGAACTGAGTGTGTGGGTGAATGGCAATATTCGAATTGGCCAGCAGGGTCTTCCAGTGCCAAAACGACTCCACTTGGCTCATTCACTTCACATACCATCAGCTTGTCGAGCAGATCTAGAGGGAAACCCTGTTTGGTCACTTCTTGTCCAATGTCCATGGAGCCCAGGATGATGCAATCAAGCATGTTGAGCACCCACACAAAACAAGGATGCAGATCCTCAGTCCAGGCGCTAACAACTCCACATCCAGAGACAAGTTCAGCGCCCAAGCCATTTTCAGCTACCATGCAACATGATGGCTCTGGCAGCACATATGCCTGAAAGTGTATGTGATGCCTGGGGAACTGAGTGTGTGGGTGAATGGCAATATTCGAATTGGCCAGCACAGGTCTTCCAGTGCCAAAACGACTCCACTTGGCTCATTCACTTCACATACCATCAGCTTGTCGAGCAGATCTAGAGGGAAACCCTGTTTGGTCACTTCTTGTCCAATGTCCATGGAGCCCAGGATGATGCAATCAAGCATGTTGAGCACCCACACAAAACAAGGATGCAGATCCTCAGTCCAGGCGCTAACAACTCCACATCCAGAGACAAGTTCAGCGCCCAAGCCATTTTCAGCTACCATGCAACATGATGGCTCTGGCAGCACATATGCCTGAAAGTGTATGTGATGCCTGGGGAACTGAGTGTGTGGGTGAATGGCAATATTCGAATTGGCCAGCAGGGTCTTCCAGTGCCAAAACGACTCCACTTGGCTCATTCACTTCACATACCATCAGCTTGTCGAGCAGATCTAGAGGGAAACCCTGTTTGGTCACTTCTTGTCCAATGTCCATGGAGCCCAGGATGATGCAATCAAGCATGTTGAGCACCCACACAAAACAAGGATGCAGATCCTCAGTCCAGGCGCTAACAACTCCACATCCAGAGACAAGTTCAGCGCCCAAGCCATTTTCAGCTACCATGCAACATGATGGCTCTGGCAGCACATATGCCTGAAAGTGTATGTGATGCCTGGGGAACTGAGTGTGTGGGTGAATGGCAATATTC
The DNA here is from genome assembly GCF_017591425.1 of Ochotona curzoniae. NCBI lineage: Eukaryota > Metazoa > Chordata > Mammalia > Lagomorpha > Ochotonidae > Ochotona > Ochotona curzoniae. The sequence goes on along the minus strand of NW_024465447.1, from coordinate 40,104 downwards.
GAATTGGCCAGCAGGGGTCTTCCAGTGCCAAAACGACTCCACTTGGCTCATTCACTTCACATACCATCAGCTTGTCGAGCAGATCTAGAGGGAAACCCTGTTTGGTCACTTCTTGTCCAATGTCCATGGAGCCCAGGATGATGCAATCAAGCATGTTGAGCACCCACACAAAACAAGGATGCAGATCCTCAGTCCAGGCGCTAACAACTCCACATCCAGAGACAAGTTCAGCGCCCAAGCCATTTTCAGCTACCATGCAACATGATGGCTCTGGCAGCACATATGCCTGAAAGTGTATGTGATGCCTGGGGAACTGAGTGTGTGGGTGAATGGCAATATTCGAATTGGCCAGCAGGGGTCTTCCAGTGCCAAAACGACTCCACTTGGCTCATTCACTTCACATACCATCAGCTTGTCGAGCAGATCTAGAGGGAAACCCTGTTTGGTCACTTCTTGTCCAATGTCCATGGAGCCCAGGATGATGCAATCAAGCATGTTGAGCACCCACACAAAACAAGGATGCAGATCCTCAGTCCAGGCGCTAACAACTCCACATCCAGAGACAAGTTCAGCGCCCAAGCCATTTTCAGCTACCATGCAACATGATGGCTCTGGCAGCACATATGCCTGAAAGTGTATGTGATGCCTGGGGAACTGAGTGTGTGGGTGAATGGCAATATTCGAATTGGCCAGCAGGGGTCTTCCAGTGCCAAAACGACTCCACTTGGCTCATTCACTTCACATACCATCAGCTTGTCGAGCAGATCTAGAGGGAAACCCTGTTTGGTCACTTCTTGTCCAATGTCCATGGAGCCCAGGATGATGCAATCAAGCATGTTGAGCACCCACACAAAACAAGGATGCAGATCCTCAGTCCAGGCGCTAACAACTCCACATCCAGAGACAAGTTCAGCGCCCAAGCCATTTTCAGCTACCATGCAACATGATGGCTCTGGCAGCACATATGCCTGAAAGTGTATGTGATGCCTGGGGAACTGAGTGTGTGGGTGAATGGCAATATTCGAATTGGCCAGCAGGGGTCTTCCAGTGCCAAAACGACTCCACTTGGCTCATTCACTTCACATACCATCAGCTTGTCGAGCAGATCTAGAGGGAAACCCTGTTTGGTCACTTCTTGTCCAATGTCCATGGAGCCCAGGATGATGCAATCAAGCATGTTGAGCACCCACACAAAACAAGGATGCAGATCCTCAGTCCAGGCGCTAACAACTCCACATCCAGAGACAAGTTCAGCGCCCAAGCCATTTTCAGCTACCATGCAACATGATGGCTCTGGCAGCACATATGCCTGAAAGTGTATGTGATGCCTGGGGAACTGAGTGTGTGGGTGAATGGCAATATTCGAATTGGCCAGCAGGGGTCTTCCAGTGCCAAAACGACTCCACTTGGCTCATTCACTTCACATACCATCAGCTTGTCGAGCAGATCTAGAGGGAAACCCTGTTTGGTCACTTCTTGTCCAATGTCCATGGAGCCCAGGATGATGCAATCAAGCATGTTGAGCACCCACACAAAACAAGGATGCAGATCCTCAGTCCAGGCGCTAACAACTCCACATCCAGAGACAAGTTCAGCGCCCAAGCCATTTTCAGCTACCATGCAACATGATGGCTCTGGCAGCACATATGCCTGAAAGTGTATGTGATGCCTGGGGAACTGAGTGTGTGGGTGAATGGCAATATTCGAATTGGCCAGCAGGGGTCTTCCAGTGCCAAAACGACTCCACTTGGCTCATTCACTTCACATACCATCAGCTTGTCGAGCAGATCTAGAGGGAAACCCTGTTTGGTCACTTCTTGTCCAATGTCCATGGAGCCCAGGATGATGCAATCAAGCATGTTGAGCACCCACACAAAACAAGGATGCAGATCCTCAGTCCAGGCGCTAACAACTCCACATCCAGAGACAAGTTCAGCGCCCAAGCCATTTTCAGCTACCATGCAACATGATGGCTCTGGCAGCACATATGCCTGAAAGTGTATGTGATGCCTGGGGAACTGAGTGTGTGGGTGAATGGCAATATTCGAATTGGCCAGCAGGGTCTTCCAGTGCCAAAACGACTCCACTTGGCTCATTCACTTCACATACCATCAGCTTGTCGAGCAGAACTAGAGGGAAACCCTGTTTGGTCACTTCTTGTCCAATGTCCATGGAGCCCAGGATGATGCAATCAAGCATGTTGAGCACCCACACAAAACAAGGATGCAGATCCTCAGTCCAGGCGCTAACAACTCCACATCCAGAGACAAGTTCAGCGCCCAAGCCATTTTCAGCTACCATGCAACATGATGGCTCTGGCAGCACATATGCCTGAAAGTGTATGTGATGCCTGGGGAACTGAGTGTGTGGGTGAATGGCAATATTCGAATTGGCCAGCAGGGGTCTTCCAGTGCCAAAACGACTCCACTTGGCTCATTCACTTCACATACCATCAGCTTGTCGAGCAGATCTAGAGGGAAACCCTGTTTGGTCACTTCTTGTCCAATGTCCATGGAGCCCAGGATGATGCAATCAAGCATGTTGAGCACCCACACAAAACAAGGATGCAGATCCTCAGTCCAGGCGCTAACAACTCCACATCCAGAGACAAGTTCAGCGCCCAAGCCATTTTCAGCTACCATGCAACATGATGGCTCTGGCAGCACATATGCCTGAAAGTGTATGTGATGCCTGGGGAACTGAGTGTGTGGGTGAATGGCAATATTCGAATTGGCCAGCAGGGGTCTTCCAGTGCCAAAACGACTCCACTTGGCTCATTCACTTCACATACCATCAGCTTGTCGAGCAGATCTAGAGGGAAACCCTGTTTGGTCACTTCTTGTCCAATGTCCATGGAGCCCAGGATGATGCAATCAAGCATGTTGAGCACCCACACAAAACAAGGATGCAGATCCTCAGTCCAGGCGCTAACAACTCCACATCCAGAGACAAGTTCAGCGCCCAAGCCATTTTCAGCTACCATGCAACATGATGGCTCTGGCAGCACATATGCCTGAAAGTGTATGTGATGCCTGGGGAACTGAGTGTGTGGGTGAATGGCAATATTCGAATTGGCCAGCAGGGGTCTTCCAGTGCCAAAACGACTCCACTTGGCTCATTCACTTCACATACCATCAGCTTGTCGAGCAGATCTAGAGGGAAACCCTGTTTGGTCACTTCTTGTCCAATGTCCATGGAGCCCAGGATGATGCAATCAAGCATGTTGAGCACCCACACAAAACAAGGATGCAGATCCTCAGTCCAGGCGCTAACAACTCCACATCCAGAGACAAGTTCAGCGCCCAAGCCATTTTCAGCTACCATGCAACATGATGGCTCTGGCAGCACATATGCCTGAAAGTGTATGTGATGCCTGGGGAACTGAGTGTGTGGGTGAATGGCAATATTCGAATTGGCCAGCAGGGGTCTTCCAGTGCCAAAACGACTCCACTTGGCTCATTCACTTCACATACCATCAGCTTGTCGAGCAGATCTAGAGGGAAACCCTGTTTGGTCACTTCTTGTCCAATGTCCATGGAGCCCAGGATGATGCAATCAAGCATGTTGAGCACCCACACAAAACAAGGATGCAGATCCTCAGTCCAGGCGCTAACAACTCCACATCCAGAGACAAGTTCAGCGCCCAAGCCATTTTCAGCTACCATGCAACATGATGGCTCTGGCAGCACATATGCCTGAAAGTGTATGTGATCCCTGGGGAACTGAGTGTGTGGGTGAATGGCAATATTCGAATTGGCCAGCAAGGTCTTCCAGTGCCAAAACGACTCCACTTGGCTCATTCACTTCACATACCATCAGCTTGTCGAGCAGATCTAGAGGGAAACCCTGTTTGGTCACTTCTTGTCCAGTGTCCATGGAGCCCAGGATGATGCAATCAAGCATGTTGAGCACCCACACAAAACAAGGATGCAGATCCTCAGTCCAGGCGCTAACAACTCCACATCCAGAGACAAGTTCAGCGCCCAAGCCATTTTCAGCTACCATGCAACATGATGGCTCTGGCAGCACATATGCCTGAAAGTGTATGTGATGCCTGGGGAACTGAGTGTGTGGGTGAATGGCAATATTCGAATTGGCCAGCAGGGGTCTTCCAGTGCCAAAACGACTCCACTTGGCTCATTCACTTCACATACCATCAGCTTGTCGAGCAGATCTAGAGGGAAACCCTGTTTGGTCACTTCTTGTCCAATGTCCATGGAGCCCAGGATGATGCAATCAAGCATGTTGAGCACCCACACAAAACAAGGATGCAGATCCTCAGTCCAGGCGCTAACAACTCCACATCCAGAGACAAGTTCAGCGCCCAAGCCATTTTCAGCTACCATGCAACATGATGGCTCTGGCAGCACATATGCCTGAAAGTGTATGTGATCCCTGGGGAACTGAGTGTGTGGGTGAATGGCAATATTCGAATTGGCCAGCAGGGGTCTTCCAGTGCCAAAACGACTCCACTTGGCTCATTCACTTCACATACCATCAGCTTGTCGAGCAGATCTAGAGGGAAACCCTGTTTGGTCACTTCTTGTCCAATGTCCATGGAGCCCAGGATGATGCAATCAAGCATGTTGAGCACCCACACAAAACAAGGATGCAGATCCTCAGTCCAGGCGCTAACAACTCCACATCCAGAGACAAGTTCAGCGCCCAAGCCATTTTCAGCTACCATGCAACATGATGGCTCTGGCAGCACATATGCCTGAAAGTGTATGTGATGCCTGGGGAACTGAGTGTGTGGGTGAATGGCAATATTCGAATTGGCCAGCAGGGTCTTCCAGTGCCAAAACGACTCCACTTGGCTCATTCACTTCACATACCATCAGCTTGTCGAGCAGATCTAGAGGGAAACCCTGTTTGGTCACTTCTTGTCCAATGTCCATGGAGCCCAGGATGATGCAATCAAGCATGTTGAGCACCCACACAAAACAAGGATGCAGATCCTCAGTCCAGGCGCTAACAACTCCACATCCAGAGACAAGTTCAGCGCCCAAGCCATTTTCAGCTACCATGCAACATGATGGCTCTGGCAGCACATATGCCTGAAAGTGTATGTGATGCCTGGGGAACTGAGTGTGTGGGTGAATGGCAATATTCGAATTGGCCAGCAGGGGTCTTCCAGTGCCAAAACGACTCCACTTGGCTCATTCACTTCACATACCATCAGCTTGTCGAGCAGATCTAGAGGGAAACCCTGTTTGGTCACTTCTTGTCCAATGTCCATGGAGCCCAGGATGATGCAATCAAGCATGTTGAGCACCCACACAAAACAAGGATGCAGATCCTCAGTCCAGGCGCTAACAACTCCACATCCAGAGACAAGTTCAGCGCCCAAGCCATTTTCAGCTACCATGCAACATGATGGCTCTGGCAGCACATATGCCTGAAAGTGTATGTGATGCCTGGGGAACTGAGTGTGTGGGTGAATGGCAATATTCGAATTGGCCAGCAGGGGTCTTCCAGTGCCAAAACGACTCCACTTGGCTCATTCACTTCACATACCATCAGCTTGTCGAGCAGATCTAGAGGGAAACCCTGTTTGGTCACTTCTTGTCCAATGTCCATGGAGCCCAGGATGATGCAATCAAGCATGTTGAGCACCCACACAAAACAAGGATGCAGATCCTCAGTCCAGGCGCTAACAACTCCACATCCAGAGACAAGTTCAGCGCCCAAGCCATTTTCAGCTACCATGCAACATGATGGCTCTGGCAGCACATATGCCTGAAAGTGTATGTGATGCCTGGGGAACTGAGTGTGTGGGTGAATGGCAATATTCGAATTGGCCAGCAGGGGTCTTCCAGTGCCAAAACGACTCCACTTGGCTCATTCACTTCACATACCATCAGCTTGTCGAGCAGATCTAGAGGGAAACCCTGTTTGGTCACTTCTTGTCCAATGTCCATGGAGCCCAGGATGATGCAATCAAGCATGTTGAGCACCCACACAAAACAAGGATGCAGATCCTCAGTCCAGGCGCTAACAACTCCACATCCAGAGACAAGTTCAGCGCCCAAGCCATTTTCAGCTACCATGCAACATGATGGCTCTGGCAGCACATATGCCTGAAAGTGTATGTGATGCCTGGGGAACTGAGTGTGTGGGTGAATGGCAATATTCGAATTGGCCAGCAGGGGTCTTCCAGTGCCAAAACGACTCCACTTGGCTCATTCACTTCACATACCATCAGCTTGTCGAGCAGATCTAGAGGGAAACCCTGTTTGGTCACTTCTTGTCCAATGTCCATGGAGCCCAGGATGATGCAATCAAGCATGTTGAGCACCCACACAAAACAAGGATGCAGATCCTCAGTCCAGGCGCTAACAACTCCACATCCAGAGACAAGTTCAGCGCCCAAGCCATTTTCAGCTACCATGCAACATGATGGCTCTGGCAGCACATATGCCTGAAAGTGTATGTGATGCCTGGGGAACTGAGTGTGTGGGTGAATGGCAATATTCGAATTGGCCAGCAGGGGTCTTCCAGTGCCAAAACGACTCCACTTGGCTCATTCACTTCACATACCATCAGCTTGTCGAGCAGATCTAGAGGGAAACCCTGTTTGGTCACTTCTTGTCCAATGTCCATGGAGCCCAGGATGATGCAATCAAGCATGTTGAGCACCCACACAAAACAAGGATGCAGATCCTCAGTCCAGGCGCTAACAACTCCACATCCAGAGACAAGTTCAGCGCCCAAGCCATTTTCAGCTACCATGCAACATGATGGCTCTGGCAGCACATATGCCTGAAAGTGTATGTGATGCCTGGGGAACTGAGTGTGTGGGTGAATGGCAATATTCGAATTGGCCAGCAGGGGTCTTCCAGTGCCAAAACGACTCCACTTGGCTCATTCACTTCACATACCATCAGCTTGTCGAGCAGATCTAGAGGGAAACCCTGTTTGGTCACTTCTTGTCCAATGTCCATGGAGCCCAGGATGATGCAATCAAGCATGTTGAGCACCCACACAAAACAAGGATGCAGATCCTCAGTCCAGGCGCTAACAACTCCACATCCAGAGACAAGTTCAGCGCCCAAGCCATTTTCAGCTACCATGCAACATGATGGCTCTGGCAGCACATATGCCTGAAAGTGTATGTGATGCCTGGGGAACTGAGTGTGTGGGTGAATGGCAATATTCGAATTGGCCAGCAGGGGTCTTCCAGTGCCAAAACGACTCCACTTGGCTCATTCACTTCACATACCATCAGCTTGTCGAGCAGATCTAGAGGGAAACCCTGTTTGGTCACTTCTTGTCCAATGTCCATGGAGCCCAGGATGATGCAATCAAGCATGTTGAGCACCCACACAAAACAAGGATGCAGATCCTCAGTCCAGGCGCTAACAACTCCACATCCAGAGACAAGTTCAGCGCCCAAGCCATTTTCAGCTACCATGCAACATGATGGCTCTGGCAGCACATATGCCTGAAAGTGTATGTGATCCCTGGGGAACTGAGTGTGTGGGTGAATGGCAATATTCGAATTGGCCAGCAAGGTCTTCCAGTGCCAAAACGACTCCACTTGGCTCATTCACTTCACATACCATCAGCTTGTCGAGCAGATCTAGAGGGAAACCCTGTTTGGTCACTTCTTGTCCAGTGTCCATGGAGCCCAGGATGATGCAATCAAGCATGTTGAGTACCCACACAAAACAAGGATGCAGATCCTCAGTCCAGGCGCTAACAACTCCACATCCAGAGACAAGTTCAGCGCCCAAGCCATTTTCGGCTACCATGCAACATGATGGCTCTGGCAGCACATATGCCTGAAAGTGTATGTGATCCCTGGGGAACTGAGTGTGTGGGTGAATGGCAATATTCGAATTGGCCAGCAGGGGTCTTCCAGTGCCAAAACGACTCCACTTGGCTCATTCACTTCACATACCATCAGCTTGTCGAGCAGATCTAGAGGGAAACCCTGTTTGGTCACTTCTTGTCCAATGTCCATGGAGCCCAGGATGATGCAATCAAGCATGTTGAGCACCCACACAAAACAAGGATGCAGATCCTCAGTCCAGGCGCTAACAACTCCACATCCAGAGACAAGTTCAGCGCCCAAGCCATTTTCAGCTACCATGCAACATGATGGCTCTGGCAGCACATATGCCTGAAAGTGTATGTGATCCCTGGGGAACTGAGTGTGTGGGTGAATGGCAATATTCGAATTGGCCAGCAGGGGTCTTCCAGTGCCAAAACGACTCCACTTGGCTCATTCACTTCACATACCATCAGCTTGTCAAGCAGATCTAGAGGGAAACCCTGTTTGGTCACTTCTTGTCCAATGTCCATGGAGCCCAGGATGATGCAATCAAGCATGTTGAGCACCCACACAAAACAAGGATGCAGATCCTCAGTCCAGGCGCTAACAACTCCACATCCAGAGACAAGTTCAGCGCCCAAGCCATTTTCAGCTACCATGCAACATGATGGCTCTGGCAGCACATATGCCTGAAAGTGTATGTGATGCCTGGGGAACTGAGTGTGTGGGTGAATGGCAATATTCGAATTGGCCAGCAGGGGTCTTCCAGTGCCAAAACGACTCCACTTGGCTCATTCACTTCACATACCATCAGCTTGTCGAGCAGATCTAGAGGGAAACCCTGTTTGGTCACTTCTTGTCCAATGTCCATGGAGCCCAGGATGATGCAATCAAGCATGTTGAGCACCCACACAAAACAAGGATGCAGATCCTCAGTCCAGGCGCTAACAACTCCACATCCAGAGACAAGTTCAGCGCCCAAGCCATTTTCAGCTACCATGCAACATGATGGCTCTGGCAGCACATATGCCTGAAAGTGTATGTGATGCCTGGGGAACTGAGTGTGTGGGTGAATGGCAATATTCGAATTGGCCAGCAGGGGTCTTCCAGTGCCAAAACGACTCCACTTGGCTCATTCACTTCACATACCATCAGCTTGTCGAGCAGATCTAGAGGGAAACCCTGTTTGGTCACTTCTTGTCCAATGTCCATGGAGCCCAGGATGATGCAATCAAGCATGTTGAGCACCCACACAAAACAAGGATGCAGATCCTCAGTCCAGGCGCTAACAACTCCACATCCAGAGACAAGTTCAGCGCCCAAGCCATTTTCAGCTACCATGCAACATGATGGCTCTGGCAGCACATATGCCTGAAAGTGTATGTGATGCCTGGGGAACTGAGTGTGTGGGTGAATGGCAATATTCGAATTGGCCAGCAGGGGTCTTCCAGTGCCAAAACGACTCCACTTGGCTCATTCACTTCACATACCATCAGCTTGTCGAGCAGATCTAGAGGGAAACCCTGTTTGGTCACTTCTTGTCCAATGTCCATGGAGCCCAGGATGATGCAATCAAGCATGTTGAGCACCCACACAAAACAAGGATGCAGATCCTCAGTCCAGGCGCTAACAACTCCACATCCAGAGACAAGTTCAGCGCCCAAGCCATTTTCAGCTACCATGCAACATGATGGCTCTGGCAGCACATATGCCTGAAAGTGTATGTGATGCCTGGGGAACTGAGTGTGTGGGTGAATGGCAATATTCGAATTGGCCAGCAGGGGTCTTCCAGTGCCAAAACGACTCCACTTGGCTCATTCACTTCACATACCATCAGCTTGTCGAGCAGATCTAGAGGGAAACCCTGTTTGGTCACTTCTTGTCCAATGTCCATGGAGCCCAGGATGATGCAATCAAGCATGTTGAGCACCCACACAAAACAAGGATGCAGATCCTCAGTCCAGGCGCTAACAACTCCACATCCAGAGACAAGTTCAGCGCCCAAGCCATTTTCAGCTACCATGCAACATGATGGCTCTGGCAGCACATATGCCTGAAAGTGTATGTGATGCCTGGGGAACTGAGTGTGTGGGTGAATGGCAATATTCGAATTGGCCAGCAGGGGTCTTCCAGTGCCAAAACGACTCCACTTGGCTCATTCACTTCACATACCATCAGCTTGTGGAGCAGATCTAGAGGGAAACCCTGTTTGGTCACTTCTTGTCCAATGTCCATGGAGCCCAGGATGATGCAATCAAGCATGTTGAGCACCCACACAAAACAAGGATGCAGATCCTCAGTCCAGGCGCTAACAACTCCACATCCAGAGACAAGTTCAGCGCCCAAGCCATTTTCAGCTACCATGCAACATGATGGCTCTGGCAGCACATATGCCTGAAAGTGTATGTGATGCCTGGGGAACTGAGTGTGTGGGTGAATGGCAATATTCGAATTGGCCAGCAGGGGTCTTCCAGTGCCAAAACGACTCCACTTGGCTCATTCACTTCACATACCATCAGCTTGTCGAGCAGATCTAGAGGGAAACCCTGTTTGGTCACTTCTTGTCCAATGTCCATGGAGCCCAGGATGATGCAATCAAGCATGTTGAGCACCCACACAAAACAAGGATGCAGATCCTCAGTCCAGGCGCTAACAACTCCACATCCAGAGACAAGTTCAGCGCCCAAGCCATTTTCAGCTACCATGCAACATGATGGCTCTGGCAGCACATATGCCTGAAAGTGTATGTGATGCCTGGGGAACTGAGTGTGTGGGTGAATGGCAATATTCGAATTGGCCAGCAGGGGTCTTCCAGTGCCAAAACGACTCCACTTGGCTCATTCACTTCACATACCATCAGCTTGTGGAGCAGATCTAGAGGGAAACCCTGTTTGGTCACTTCTTGTCCAATGTCCATGGAGCCCAGGATGATGCAATCAAGCATGTTGAGCACCCACACAAAACAAGGATGCAGATCCTCAGTCCAGGCGCTAACAACTCCACATCCAGAGACAAGTTCAGCGCCCAAGCCATTTTCAGCTACCATGCAACATGATGGCTCTGGCAGCACATATGCCTGAAAGTGTATGTGATGCCTGGGGAACTGAGTGTGTGGGTGAATGGCAATATTCGAATTGGCCAGCAGGGGTCTTCCAGTGCCAAAACGACTCCACTTGGCTCATTCACTTCACATACCATCAGCTTGTCGAGCAGATCTAGAGGGAAACCCTGTTTGGTCACTTCTTGTCCAATGTCCATGGAGCCCAGGATGATGCAATCAAGCATGTTGAGCACCCACACAAAACAAGGATGCAGATCCTCAGTCCAGGCGCTAACAACTCCACATCCAGAGACAAGTTCAGCGCCCAAGCCATTTTCAGCTACCATGCAACATGATGGCTCTGGCAGCACATATGCCTGAAAGTGTATGTGATGCCTGGGGAACTGAGTGTGTGGGTGAATGGCAATATTCGAATTGGCCAGCAGGGGTCTTCCAGTGCCAAAACGACTCCACTTGGCTCATTCACTTCACATACCATCAGCTTGTCGAGCAGATCTAGAGGGAATCCCTGTTTGGTCACTTCTTGTCCAATGTCCATGGAGCCCAGGATGATGCAATCAAGCATGTTGAGCACCCACACAAAACAAGGATGCAGATCCTCAGTCCAGGCGCTAACAACTCCACATCCAGAGACAAGTTCAGCGCCCAAGCCATTTTCAGCTACCATGCAACATGATGGCTCTGGCAGCACATATGCCTGAAAGTGTATGTGATGCCTGGGGAACTGAGTGTGTGGGTGAATGGCAATATTCGAATTGGCCAGCAGGGGTCTTCCAGTGCCAAAACGACTCCACTTGGCTCATTCACTTCACATACCATCAGCTTGTGGAGCAGATCTAGAGGGAAACCCTGTTTGGTCACTTCTTGTCCAATGTCCATGGAGCCCAGGATGATGCAATCAAGCATGTTGAGCACCCACACAAAACAAGGATGCAGATCCTCAGTCCAGGCGCTAACAACTCCACATCCAGAGACAAGTTCAGCGCCCAAGCCATTTTCAGCTACCATGCAACATGATGGCTCTGGCAGCACATATGCCTGAAAGTGTATGTGATGCCTGGGGAACTGAGTGTGTGGGTGAATGGCAATATTCGAATTGGCCAGCAGGGGTCTTCCAGTGCCAAAACGACTCCACTTGGCTCATTCACTTCACATACCATCAGCTTGTCGAGCAGATCTAGAGGGAAACCCTGTTTGGTCACTTCTTGTCCAATGTCCATGGAGCCCAGGATGATGCAATCAAGCATGTTGAGCACCCACACAAAACAAGGATGCAGATCCTCAGTCCAGGCGCTAACAACTCCACATCCAGAGACAAGTTCAGCGCCCAAGCCATTTTCAGCTACCATGCAACATGATGGCTCTGGCAGCACATATGCCTGAAAGTGTATGTGATGCCTGGGGAACTGAGTGTGTGGGTGAATGGCAATATTCGAATTGGCCAGCAGGGGTCTTCCAGTGCCAAAACGACTCCACTTGGCTCATTCACTTCACATACCATCAGCTTGTGGAGCAGATCTAGAGGGAAACCCTGTTTGGTCACTTCTTGTCCAATGTCCATGGAGCCCAGGATGATGCAATCAAGCATGTTGAGCACCCACACAAAACAAGGATGCAGATCCTCAGTCCAGGCGCTAACAACTCCACATCCAGAGACAAGTTCAGCGCCCAAGCCATTTTCAGCTACCATGCAACATGATGGCTCTGGCAGCACATATGCCTGAAAGTGTATGTGATGCCTGGGGAACTGAGTGTGTGGGTGAATGGCAATATTCGAATTGGCCAGCAGGGGTCTTCCAGTGCCAAAACGACTCCACTTGGCTCATTCACTTCACATACCATCAGCTTGTGGAGCAGATCTAGAGGGAAACCCTGTTTGGTCACTTCTTGTCCAATGTCCATGGAGCCCAGGATGATGCAATCAAGCATGTTGAGCACCCACACAAAACAAGGATGCAGATCCTCAGTCCAGGCGCTAACAACTCCACATCCAGAGACAAGTTCAGCGCCCAAGCCATTTTCAGCTACCATGCAACATGATGGCTCTGGCAGCACATATGCCTGAAAGTGTATGTGATGCCTGGGGAACTGAGTGTGTGGGTGAATGGCAATATTCGAATTGGCCAGCAGGGTCTTCCAGTGCCAAAACGACTCCACTTGGCTCATTCACTTCACATACCATCAGCTTGTCGAGCAGATCTAGAGGGAAACCCTGTTTGGTCACTTCTTGTCCAATGTCCATGGAGCCCAGGATGATGCAATCAAGCATGTTGAGCACCCACACAAAACAAGGATGCAGATCCTCAGTCCAGGCGCTAACAACTCCACATCCAGAGACAAGTTCAGCGCCCAAGCCATTTTCAGCTACCATGCAACATGATGGCTCTGGCAGCACATATGCCTGAAAGTGTATGTGATGCCTGGGGAACTGAGTGTGTGGGTGAATGGCAATATTCGAATTGGCCAGCAGGGGTCTTCCAGTGCCAAAACGACTCCACTTGGCTCATTCACTTCACATACCATCAGCTTGTCGAGCAGATCTAGAGGGAAACCCTGTTTGGTCACTTCTTGTCCAATGTCCATGGAGCCCAGGATGATGCAATCAAGCATGTTGAGCACCCACACAAAACAAGGATGCAGATCCTCAGTCCAGGCGCTAACAACTCCACATCCAGAGACAAGTTCAGCGCCCAAGCCATTTTCAGCTACCATGCAACATGATGGCTCTGGCAGCACATATGCCTGAAAGTGTATGTGATGCCTGGGGAACTGAGTGTGTGGGTGAATGGCAATATTCGAATTGGCCAGCAGGGGTCTTCCAGTGCCAAAACGACTCCACTTGGCTCATTCACTTCACATACCATCAGCTTGTGGAGCAGATCTAGAGGGAAACCCTGTTTGGTCACTTCTTGTCCAATGTCCATGGAGCCCAGGATGATGCAATCAAGCATGTTGAGCACCCACACAAAACAAGGATGCAGATCCTCAGTCCAGGCGCTAACAACTCCACATCCAGAGACAAGTTCAGCGCCCAAGCCATTTTCAGCTACCATGCAACATGATGGCTCTGGCAGCACATATGCCTGAAAGTGTATGTGATGCCTGGGGAACTGAGTGTGTGGGTGAATGGCAATATTCGAATTGGCCAGCAGGGGTCTTCCAGTGCCAAAACGACTCCACTTGGCTCATTCACTTCACATACCATCAGCTTGTCGAGCAGATCTAGAGGGAAACCCTGTTTGGTCACTTCTTGTCCAATGTCCATGGAGCCCAGGATGATGCAATCAAGCATGTTGAGCACCCACACAAAACAAGGATGCAGATCCTCAGTCCAGGCGCTAACAACTCCACATCCAGAGACAAGTTCAGCGCCCAAGCCATTTTCAGCTACCGTGCAACATGATGGCTCTGGCAGCACATATGCCTGAAAGTGTATGTGATGCCTGGGGAACTGAGTGTGTGGGTGAATGGCAATATTCGAATTGGCCAGCAGGGGTCTTCCAGTGCCAAAACCACTCCACTTGGCTCATTCACTTCACATACCATCAGCTTGTCGAGCAGATCTAGAGGGAAACCCTGTTTGGTCACTTCTTGTCCAATGTCCATGGAGCCCAGGATGATGCAATCAAGCATGTTGAGCACCCACACAAAACAAGGATGCAGATCCTCAGTCCAGGCGCTAACAACTCCACATCCAGAGACAAGTTCAGCGCCCAAGCCATTTTCAGCTACCATGCAACATGATGGCTCTGGCAGCACATATGCCTGAAAGTGTATGTGATGCCTGGGGAACTGAGTGTGTGGGTGAATGGCAATATTCGAATTGGCCAGCAGGGGTCTTCCAGTGCCAAAACGACTCCACTTGGCTCATTCACTTCACATACCATCAGCTTGTGGAGCAGATCTAGAGGGAAACCCTGTTTGGTCACTTCTTGTCCAATGTCCATGGAGCCCAGGATGATGCAATCAAGCATGTTGAGCACCCACACAAAACAAGGATGCAGATCCTCAGTCCAGGCGCTAACAACTCCACATCCAGAGACAAGTTCAGCGCCCAAGCCATTTTCAGCTACCATGCAACATGATGGCTCTGGCAGCACATATGCCTGAAAGTGTATGTGATGCCTGGGGAACTGAGTGTGTGGGTGAATGGCAATATTCGAATTGGCCAGCAGGGGTCTTCCAGTGCCAAAACGACTCCACTTGGCTCATTCACTTCACATACCATCAGCTTGTGGAGCAGATCTAGAGGGAAACCCTGTTTGGTCACTTCTTGTCCAATGTCCATGGAGCCCAGGATGATGCAATCAAGCATGTTGAGCACCCACACAAAACAAGGATGCAGATCCTCAGTCCAGGCGCTAACAACTCCACATCCAGAGACAAGTTCAGCGCCCAAGCCATTTTCAGCTACCATGCAACATGATGGCTCTGGCAGCACATATGCCTGAAAGTGTATGTGATGCCTGGGGAACTGAGTGTGTGGGTGAATGGCAATATTCGAATTGGCCAGCAGGGGTCTTCCAGTGCCAAAACGACTCCACTTGGCTCATTCACTTCACATACCATCAGCTTGTCGAGCAGATCTAGAGGGAAACCCTGTTTGGTCACTTCTTGTCCAATGTCCATGGAGCCCAGGATGATGCAATCAAGCATGTTGAGCACCCACACAAAACAAGGATGCAGATCCTCAGTCCAGGCGCTAACAACTCCACATCCAGAGACAAGTTCAGCGCCCAAGCCATTTTCAGCTACCATGCAACATGATGGCTCTGGCAGCACATATGCCTGAAAGTGTATGTGATGCCTGGGGAACTGAGTGTGTGGGTGAATGGCAATATTCGAATTGGCCAGCAGGGGTCTTCCAGTGCCAAAACGACTCCACTTGGCTCATTCACTTCACATACCATCAGCTTGTGGAGCAGATCTAGAGGGAAACCCTGTTTGGTCACTTCTTGTCCAATGTCCATGGAGCCCAGGATGATGCAATCAAGCATGTTGAGCACCCACACAAAACAAGGATGCAGATCCTCAGTCCAGGCGCTAACAACTCCACATCCAGAGACAAGTTCAGCGCCCAAGCCATTTTCAGCTACCATGCAACATGATGGCTCTGGCAGCACATATGCCTGAAAGTGTATGTGATGCCTGGGGAACTGAGTGTGTGGGTGAATGGCAATATTCGAATTGGCCAGCAGGGGTCTTCCAGTGCCAAAACGACTCCACTTGGCTCATTCACTTCACATACCATCAGCTTGTGGAGCAGATCTAGAGGGAAACCCTGTTTGGTCACTTCTTGTCCAATGTCCATGGAGCCCAGGATGATGCAATCAAGCATGTTGAGCACCCACACAAAACAAGGATGCAGATCCTCAGTCCAGGCGCTAACAACTCCACATCCAGAGACAAGTTCAGCGCCCAAGCCATTTTCAGCTACCATGCAACATGATGGCTCTGGCAGCACATATGCCTGAAAGTGTATGTGATGCCTGGGGAACTGAGTGTGTGGGTGAATGGCAATATTCGAATTGGCCAGCAGGGGTCTTCCAGTGCCAAAACGACTCCACTTGGCTCATTCACTTCACATACCATCAGCTTGTGGAGCAGATCTAGAGGGAAACCCTGTTTGGTCACTTCTTGTCCAATGTCCATGGAGCCCAGGATGATGCAATCAAGCATGTTGAGCACCCACACAAAACAAGGATGCAGATCCTCAGTCCAGGCGCTAACAACTCCACATCCAGAGACAAGTTCAGCGCCCAAGCCATTTTCAGCTACCATGCAACATGATGGCTCTGGCAGCACATATGCCTGAAAGTGTATGTGATGCCTGGGGAACTGAGTGTGTGGGTGAATGGCAATATTCGAATTGGCCAGCAGGGGTCTTCCAGTGCCAAAACGACTCCACTTGGCTCATTCACTTCACATACCATCAGCTTGTGGAGCAGATCTAGAGGGAAACCCTGTTTGGTCACTTCTTGTCCAATGTCCATGGAGCCCAGGATGATGCAATCAAGCATGTTGAGCACCCACACAAAACAAGGATGCAGATCCTCAGTCCAGGCGCTAACAACTCCACATCCAGAGACAAGTTCAGCGCCCAAGCCATTTTCAGCTACCATGCAACATGATGGCTCTGGCAGCACATATGCCTGAAAGTGTATGTGATGCCTGGGGAACTGAGTGTGTGGGTGAATGGCAATATTCGAATTGGCCAGCAGGGGTCTTCCAGTGCCAAAACGACTCCACTTGGCTCATTCACTTCACATACCATCAGCTTGTGGAGCAGATCTAGAGGGAAACCCTGTTTGGTCACTTCTTGTCCAATGTCCATGGAGCCCAGGATGATGCAATCAAGCATGTTGAGCACCCACACAAAACAAGGATGCAGATCCTCAGTCCAGGCGCTAACAACTCCACATCCAGAGACAAGTTCAGCGCCCAAGCCATTTTCAGCTACCATGCAACATGATGGCTCTGGCAGCACATATGCCTGAAAGTGTATGTGATGCCTGGGGAACTGAGTGTGTGGGTGAATGGCAATATTCGAATTGGCCAGCAGGGGTCTTCCAGTGCCAAAACGACTCCACTTGGCTCATTCACTTCACATACCATCAGCTTGTGGAGCAGATCTAGAGGGAAACCCTGTTTGGTCACTTCTTGTCCAATGTCCATGGAGCCCAGGATGATGCAATCAAGCATGTTGAGCACCCACACAAAACAAGGATGCAGATCCTCAGTCCAGGCGCTAACAACTCCACATCCAGAGACAAGTTCAGCGCCCAAGCCATTTTCAGCTACCATGCAACATGATGGCTCTGGCAGCACATATGCCTGAAAGTGTATGTGATGCCTGGGGAACTGAGTGTGTGGGTGAATGGCAATATTCGAATTGGCCAGCAGGGGTCTTCCAGTGCCAAAACGACTCCACTTGGCTCATTCACTTCACATACCATCAGCTTGTGGAGCAGATCTAGAGGGAAACCCTGTTTGGTCACTTCTTGTCCAATGTCCATGGAGCCCAGGATGATGCAATCAAGCATGTTGAGCACCCACACAAAACAAGGATGCAGATCCTCAGTCCAGGCGCTAACAACTCCACATCCAGAGACAAGTTCAGCGCCCAAGCCATTTTCAGCTACCATGCAACATGATGGCTCTGGCAGCACATATGCCTGAAAGTGTATGTGATGCCTGGGGAACTGAGTGTGTGGGTGAATGGCAATATTCGAATTGGCCAGCAGGGGTCTTCCAGTGCCAAAACGACTCCACTTGGCTCATTCACTTCACATACCATCAGCTTGTCGAGCAGATCTAGAGGGAAACCCTGTTTGGTCACTTCTTGTCCAATGTCCATGGAGCCCAGGATGATGCAATCAAGCATGTTGAGCACCCACACAAAACAAGGATGCAGATCCTCAGTCCAGGCGCTAACAACTCCACATCCAGAGACAAGTTCAGCGCCCAAGCCATTTTCAGCTACCATGCAACATGATGGCTCTGGCAGCACATATGCCTGAAAGTGTATGTGATGCCTGGGGAACTGAGTGTGTGGGTGAATGGCAATATTCGAATTGGCCAGCAGGGGTCTTCCAGTGCCAAAACGACTCCACTTGGCTCATTCACTTCACATACCATCAGCTTGTGGAGCAGATCTAGAGGGAAACCCTGTTTGGTCACTTCTTGTCCAATGTCCATGGAGCCCAGGATGATGCAATCAAGCATGTTGAGCACCCACACAAAACAAGGATGCAGATCCTCAGTCCAGGCGCTAACAACTCCACATCCAGAGACAAGTTCAGCGCCCAAGCCATTTTCAGCTACCATGCAACATGATGGCTCTGGCAGCACATATGCCTGAAAGTGTATGTGATGCCTGGGGAACTGAGTGTGTGGGTGAATGGCAATATTCGAATTGGCCAGCAGGGGTCTTCCAGTGCCAAAACGACTCCACTTGGCTCATTCACTTCACATACCATCAGCTTGTCGAGCAGATCTAGAGGGAAACCCTGTTTGGTCACTTCTTGTCCAATGTCCATGGAGCCCAGGATGATGCAATCAAGCATGTTGAGCACCCACACAAAACAAGGATGCAGATCCTCAGTCCAGGCGCTAACAACTCCACATCCAGAGACAAGTTCAGCGCCCAAGCCATTTTCAGCTACCATGCAACATGATGGCTCTGGCAGCACATATGCCTGAAAGTGTATGTGATGCCTGGGGAACTGAGTGTGTGGGTGAATGGCAATATTCGAATTGGCCAGCAGGGGTCTTCCAGTGCCAAAACGACTCCACTTGGCTCATTCACTTCACATACCATCAGCTTGTGGAGCAGATCTAGAGGGAAACCCTGTTTGGTCACTTCTTGTCCAATGTCCATGGAGCCCAGGATGATGCAATCAAGCATGTTGAGCACCCACACAAAACAAGGATGCAGATCCTCAGTCCAGGCGCTAACAACTCCACATCCAGAGACAAGTTCAGCGCCCAAGCCATTTTCAGCTACCATGCAACATGATGGCTCTGGCAGCACATATGCCTGAAAGTGTATGTGATGCCTGGGGAACTGAGTGTGTGGGTGAATGGCAATATTCGAATTGGCCAGCAGGGGTCTTCCAGTGCCAAAACGACTCCACTTGGCTCATTCACTTCACATACCATCAGCTTGTCGAGCAGATCTAGAGGGAAACCCTGTTTGGTCACTTCTTGTCCAATGTCCATGGAGCCCAGGATGATGCAATCAAGCATGTTGAGCACCCACACAAAACAAGGATGCAGATCCTCAGTCCAGGCGCTAACAACTCCACATCCAGAGACAAGTTCAGCGCCCAAGCCATTTTCAGCTACCATGCAACATGATGGCTCTGGCAGCACATATGCCTGAAAGTGTATGTGATGCCTGGGGAACTGAGTGTGTGGGTGAATGGCAATATTCGAATTGGCCAGCAGGGGTCTTCCAGTGCCAAAACGACTCCACTTGGCTCATTCACTTCACATACCATCAGCTTGTGGAGCAGATCTAGAGGGAAACCCTGTTTGGTCACTTCTTGTCCAATGTCCATGGAGCCCAGGATGATGCAATCAAGCATGTTGAGCACCCACACAAAACAAGGATGCAGATCCTCAGTCCAGGCGCTAACAACTCCACATCCAGAGACAAGTTCAGCGCCCAAGCCATTTTCAGCTACCATGCAACATGATGGCTCTGGCAGCACATATGCCTGAAAGTGTATGTGATGCCTGGGGAACTGAGTGTGTGGGTGAATGGCAATATTCGAATTGGCCAGCAGGGGTCTTCCAGTGCCAAAACGACTCCACTTGGCTCATTCACTTCACATACCATCAGCTTGTCGAGCAGATCTAGAGGGAAACCCTGTTTGGTCACTTCTTGTCCAATGTCCATGGAGCCCAGGATGATGCAATCAAGCATGTTGAGCACCCACACAAAACAAGGATGCAGATCCTCAGTCCAGGCGCTAACAACTCCACATCCAGAGACAAGTTCAGCGCCCAAGCCATTTTCAGCTACCATGCAACATGATGGCTCTGGCAGCACATATGCCTGAAAGTGTATGTGATGCCTGGGGAACTGAGTGTGTGGGTGAATGGCAATATTCGAATTGGCCAGCAGGGGTCTTCCAGTGCCAAAACGACTCCACTTGGCTCATTCACTTCACATACCATCAGCTTGTCGAGCAGATCTAGAGGGAAACCCTGTTTGGTCACTTCTTGTCCAATGTCCATGGAGCCCAGGATGATGCAATCAAGCATGTTGAGCACCCACACAAAACAAGGATGCAGATCCTCAGTCCAGGCGCTAACAACTCCACATCCAGAGACAAGTTCAGCGCCCAAGCCATTTTCAGCTACCATGCAACATGATGGCTCTGGCAGCACATATGCCTGAAAGTGTATGTGATGCCTGGGGAACTGAGTGTGTGGGTGAATGGCAATATTCGAATTGGCCAGCAGGGGTCTTCCAGTGCCAAAACGACTCCACTTGGCTCATTCACTTCACATACCATCAGCTTGTCGAGCAGATCTAGAGGGAAACCCTGTTTGGTCACTTCTTGTCCAATGTCCATGGAGCCCAGGATGATGCAATCAAGCATGTTGAGCACCCACACAAAACAAGGATGCAGATCCTCAGTCCAGGCGCTAACAACTCCACATCCAGAGACAAGTTCAGCGCCCAAGCCATTTTCAGCTACCATGCAACATGATGGCTCTGGCAGCACATATGCCTGAAAGTGTATGTGATGCCTGGGGAACTGAGTGTGTGGGTGAATGGCAATATTCGAATTGGCCAGCAGGGGTCTTCCAGTGCCAAAACGACTCCACTTGGCTCATTCACTTCACATACCATCAGCTTGTGGAGCAGATCTAGAGGGAAACCCTGTTTGGTCACTTCTTGTCCAATGTCCATGGAGCCCAGGATGATGCAATCAAGCATGTTGAGCACCCACACAAAACAAGGATGCAGATCCTCAGTCCAGGCGCTAACAACTCCACATCCAGAGACAAGTTCAGCGCCCAAGCCATTTTCAGCTACCATGCAACATGATGGCTCTGGCAGCACATATGCCTGAAAGTGTATGTGAGGCCTGGGGAACTGAGTGTGTGGGTGAATGGCAATATTCGAATTGGCCAGCAGGGGTCTTCCAGTGCCAAAACGACTCCACTTGGCTCATTCACTTCACATACCATCAGCTTGTCGAGCAGATCTAGAGGGAAACCCTGTTTGGTCACTTCTTGTCCAATGTCCATGGAGCCCAGGATGATGCAATCAAGCATGTTGAGCACCCACACAAAACAAGGATGCAGATCCTCAGTCCAGGCGCTAACAACTCCACATCCAGAGACAAGTTCAGCGCCCAAGCCATTTTCAGCTACCATGCAACATGATGGCTCTGGCAGCACATATGCCTGAAAGTGTATGTGATGCCTGGGGAACTGAGTGTGTGGGTGAATGGCAATATTCGAATTGGCCAGCAGGGGTCTTCCAGTGCCAAAACGACTCCACTTGGCTCATTCACTTCACATACCATCAGCTTGTCGAGCAGATCTAGAGGGAAACCCTGTTTGGTCACTTCTTGTCCAATGTCCATGGAGCCCAGGATGATGCAATCAAGCATGTTGAGCACCCACACAAAACAAGGATGCAGATCCTCAGTCCAGGCGCTAACAACTCCACATCCAGAGACAAGTTCAGCGCCCAAGCCATTTTCAGCTACCATGCAACATGATGGCTCTGGCAGCACATATGCCTGAAAGTGTATGTGATGCCTGGGGAACTGAGTGTGTGGGTGAATGGCAGCAATCGAATTGGCCAGCAGGGGTCTTCCAGTGCCAAAACGACTCCACTTGGCTCATTCACTTCACATACCATCAGCTTGTCGAGCAGATCTAGAGGGAAACCCTGTTTGGTCACTTCTTGTCCAATGTCCATGGAGCCCAGGATGATGCAATCAAGCATGTTGAGCACCCACACAAAACAAGGATGCAGATCCTCAGTCCAGGCGCTAACAACTCCACATCCAGAGACAAGTTCAGCGCCCAAGCCATTTTCAGCTACCATGCAACATGATGGCTCTGGCAGCACATATGCCTGAAAGTGTATGTGATGCCTGGGGAACTGAGTGTGTGGGTGAATGGCAATATTCGAATTGGCCAGCAGGGGTCTTCCAGTGCCAAAACGACTCCACTTGGCTCATTCACTTCACATACCATCAGCTTGTCGAGCAGATCTAGAGGGAAACCCTGTTTGGTCACTTCTTGTCCAATGTCCATGGAGCCCAGGATGATGCAATCAAGCATGTTGAGCACCCACACAAAACAAGGATGCAGATCCTCAGTCCAGGCGCTAACAACTCCACATCCAGAGACAAGTTCAGCGCCCAAGCCATTTTCAGCTACCATGCAACATGATGGCTCTGGCAGCACATATGCCTGAAAGTGTATGTGATGCCTGGGGAACTGAGTGTGTGGGTGAATGGCAATATTCGAATTGGCCAGCAGGGGTCTTCCAGTGCCAAAACGACTCCACTTGGCTCATTCACTTCACATACCATCAGCTTGTCGAGCAGATCTAGAGGGAAACCCTGTTTGGTCACTTCTTGTCCAATGTCCATGGAGCCCAGGATGATGCAATCAAGCATGTTGAGCACCCACACAAAACAAGGATGCAGATCCTCAGTCCAGGCGCTAACAACTCCACATCCAGAGACAAGTTCAGCGCCCAAGCCATTTTCAGCTACCATGCAACATGATGGCTCTGGCAGCACATATGCCTGAAAGTGTATGTGATGCCTGGGGAACTGAGTGTGTGGGTGAATGGCAATATTCGAATTGGCCAGCAGGGGTCTTCCAGTGCCAAAACCACTCCACTTGGCTCATTCACTTCACATACCATCAGCTTGTCGAGCAGATCTAGAGGGAAACCCTGTTTGGTCACTTCTTGTCCAATGTCCATGGAGCCCAGGATGATGCAATCAAGCATGTTGAGCACCCACACAAAACAAGGATGCAGATCCTCAGTCCAGGCGCTAACAACTCCACATCCAGAGACAAGTTCAGCGCCCAAGCCATTTTCAGCTACCATGCAACATGATGGCTCTGGCAGCACATATGCCTGAAAGTGTATGTGATGCCTGGGGAACTGAGTGTGTGGGTGAATGGCAATATTCGAATTGGCCAGCAGGGGTCTTCCAGTGCCAAAACGACTCCACTTGGCTCATTCACTTCACATACCATCAGCTTGTCGAGCAGATCTAGAGGGAAACCCTGTTTGGTCACTTCTTGTCCAATGTCCATGGAGCCCAGGATGATGCAATCAAGCATGTTGAGCACCCACACAAAACAAGGATGCAGATCCTCAGTCCAGGCGCTAACAACTCCACATCCAGAGACAAGTTCAGCGCCCAAGCCATTTTCAGCTACCATGCAACATGATGGCTCTGGCAGCACATATGCCTGAAAGTGTATGTGATGCCTGGGGAACTGAGTGTGTGGGTGAATGGCAATATTCGAATTGGCCAGCAGGGGTCTTCCAGTGCCAAAACGACTCCACTTGGCTCATTCACTTCACATACCATCAGCTTGTCGAGCAGATCTAGAGGGAAACCCTGTTTGGTCACTTCTTGTCCAATGTCCATGGAGCCCAGGATGATGCAATCAAGCATGTTGAGCACCCACACAAAACAAGGATGCAGATCCTCAGTCCAGGCGCTAACAACTCCACATCCAGAGACAAGTTCAGCGCCCAAGCCATTTTCAGCTACCATGCAACATGATGGCTCTGGCAGCACATATGCCTGAAAGTGTATGTGATGCCTGGGGAACTGAGTGTGTGGGTGAATGGCAATATTCGAATTGGCCAGCAGGGGTCTTCCAGTGCCAAAACGACTCCACTTGGCTCATTCACTTCACATACCATCAGCTTGTCGAGCAGATCTAGAGGGAAACCCTGTTTGGTCACTTCTTGTCCAATGTCCATGGAGCCCAGGATGATGCAATCAAGCATGTTGAGCACCCACACAAAACAAGGATGCAGATCCTCAGTCCAGGCGCTAACAACTCCACATCCAGAGACAAGTTCAGCGCCCAAGCCATTTTCAGCTACCATGCAACATGATGGCTCTGGCAGCACATATGCCTGAAAGTGTATGTGATGCCTGGGGAACTGAGTGTGTGGGTGAATGGCAATATTCGAATTGGCCAGCAGGGGTCTTCCAGTGCCAAAACGACTCCACTTGGCTCATTCACTTCACATACCATCAGCTTGTCGAGCAGATCTAGAGGGAAACCCTGTTTGGTCACTTCTTGTCCAATGTCCATGGAGCCCAGGATGATGCAATCAAGCATGTTGAGCACCCACACAAAACAAGGATGCAGATCCTCAGTCCAGGCGCTAACAACTCCACATCCAGAGACAAGTTCAGCGCCCAAGCCATTTTCAGCTACCATGCAACATGATGGCTCTGGCAGCACATATGCCTGAAAGTGTATGTGATGCCTGGGGAACTGAGTGTGTGGGTGAATGGCAATATTCGAATTGGCCAGCAGGGGTCTTCCAGTGCCAAAACGACTCCACTTGGCTCATTCACTTCACATACCATCAGCTTGTCGAGCAGATCTAGAGGGAAACCCTGTTTGGTCACTTCTTGTCCAATGTCCATGGAGCCCAGGATGATGCAATCAAGCATGTTGAGCACCCACACAAAACAAGGATGCAGATCCTCAGTCCAGGCGCTAACAACTCCACATCCAGAGACAAGTTCAGCGCCCAAGCCATTTTCAGCTACCATGCAACATGATGGCTCTGGCAGCACATATGCCTGAAAGTGTATGTGATGCCTGGGGAACTGAGTGTGTGGGTGAATGGCAATATTCGAATTGGCCAGCAGGGGTCTTCCAGTGCCAAAACGACTCCACTTGGCTCATTCACTTCACATACCATCAGCTTGTCGAGCAGATCTAGAGGGAAACCCTGTTTGGTCACTTCTTGTCCAATGTCCATGGAGCCCAGGATGATGCAATCAAGCATGTTGAGCACCCACACAAAACAAGGATGCAGATCCTCAGTCCAGGCGCTAACAACTCCACATCCAGAGACAAGTTCAGCGCCCAAGCCATTTTCAGCTACCATGCAACATGATGGCTCTGGCAGCACATATGCCTGAAAGTGTATGTGATGCCTGGGGAACTGAGTGTGTGGGTGAATGGCAATATTCGAATTGGCCAGCAGGGGTCTTCCAGTGCCAAAACGACTCCACTTGGCTCATTCACTTCACATACCATCAGCTTGTCGAGCAGATCTAGAGGGAAACCCTGTTTGGTCACTTCTTGTCCAATGTCCATGGAGCCCAGGATGATGCAATCAAGCATGTTGAGCACCCACACAAAACAAGGATGCAGATCCTCAGTCCAGGCGCTAACAACTCCACATCCAGAGACAAGTTCAGCGCCCAAGCCATTTTCAGCTACCATGCAACATGATGGCTCTGGCAGCACATATGCCTGAAAGTGTATGTGATGCCTGGGGAACTGAGTGTGTGGGTGAATGGCAATATGCGAACTGACCAGCAGGGGTCTTCCAGTGCCAAAACGACTCCACTTGGCTCATTCACTTCACATACCATCAGCTTGTCGAGCAGATGTAGAGGGAAACCCTGTTTGGTCACTTCTTGTCCAATGTCCATGGAGCCCAGGATGATGCAATCAAGCATGTTGAGCACCCACACAAAACAAGGATGCAGATCCTCAGTCCAGGCGCTAACAACTCCACATCCAGAGACAAGTTCAGCGCCCAAGCCATTTTCAGCTACCATGCAACATGATGGCTCTGGCAGCACATATGCCTGAAAGTGTATGTGATGCCTGGGGAACTGAGTGTGTGGGTGAATGGCAATATTCGAATTGGCCAGCAGGGGTCTTCCAGTGCCAAAACGACTCCACTTGGCTCATTCACTTCACATACCATCAGCTTGTGGAGCAGATCTAGAGGGAAACCCTGTTTGGTCACTTCTTGTCCAATGTCCATGGAGCCCAGGATGATGCAATCAAGCATGTTGAGCACCCACACAAAACAAGGATGCAGATCCTCAGTCCAGGCGCTAACAACTCCACATCCAGAGACAAGTTCAGCGCCCAAGCCATTTTCAGCTACCATGCAACATGATGGCTCTGGCAGCACATATGCCTGAAAGTGTATGTGATGCCTGGGGAACTGAGTGTGTGGGTGAATGGCAATATTCGAATTGGCCAGCAGGGGTCTTCCAGTGCCAAAACGACTCCACTTGGCTCATTCACTTCACATACCATCAGCTTGTCGAGCAGATCTAGAGGGAAACCCTGTTTGGTCACTTCTTGTCCAATGTCCATGGAGCCCAGGATGATGCAATCAAGCATGTTGAGCACCCACACAAAACAAGGATGCAGATCCTCAGTCCAGGCGCTAACAACTCCACATCCAGAGACAAGTTCAGCGCCCAAGCCATTTTCAGCTACCATGCAACATGATGGCTCTGGCAGCACATATGCCTGAAAGTGTATGTGATGCCTGGGGAACTGAGTGTGTGGGTGAATGGCAATATTCGAATTGGCCAGCAGGGGTCTTCCAGTGCCAAAACGACTCCACTTGGCTCATTCACTTCACATACCATCAGCTTGTGGAGCAGATCTAGAGGGAAACCCTGTTTGGTCACTTCTTGTCCAATGTCCATGGAGCCCAGGATGATGCAATCAAGCATGTTGAGCACCCACACAAAACAAGGATGCAGATCCTCAGTCCAGGCGCTAACAACTCCACATCCAGAGACAAGTTCAGCGCCCAAGCCATTTTCAGCTACCATGCAACATGATGGCTCTGGCAGCACATATGCCTGAAAGTGTATGTGATGCCTGGGGAACTGAGTGTGTGGGTGAATGGCAATATTCGAATTGGCCAGCAGGGGTCTTCCAGTGCCAAAACGACTCCACTTGGCTCATTCACTTCACATACCATCAGCTTGTGGAGCAGATCTAGAGGGAAACCCTGTTTGGTCACTTCTTGTCCAATGTCCATGGAGCCCAGGATGATGCAATCAAGCATGTTGAGCACCCACACAAAACAAGGATGCAGATCCTCAGTCCAGGCGCTAACAACTCCACATCCAGAGACAAGTTCAGCGCCCAAGCCATTTTCAGCTACCATGCAACATGATGGCTCTGGCAGCACATATGCCTGAAAGTGTATGTGATCCCTGGGGAACTGAGTGTGTGGGTGAATGGCAATATTCGAATTGGCCAGCAGGGGTCTTCCAGTGCCAAAACGACTCCACTTGGCTCATTCACTTCACATACCATCAGCTTGTCGAGCAGATCTAGAGGGAAACCCTGTTTGGTCACTTCTTGTCCAATGTCCATGGAGCCCAGGATGATGCAATCAAGCATGTTGAGCACCCACACAAAACAAGGATGCAGATCCTCAGTCCAGGCGCTAACAACTCCACATCCAGAGACAAGTTCAGCGCCCAAGCCATTTTCAGCTACCATGCAACATGATGGCTCTGGCAGCACATATGCCTGAAAGTGTATGTGATGCCTGGGGAACTGAGTGTGTGGGTGAATGGC
This sequence comes from Ochotona curzoniae, assembly GCF_017591425.1. Taxonomy (NCBI): domain Eukaryota; kingdom Metazoa; phylum Chordata; class Mammalia; order Lagomorpha; family Ochotonidae; genus Ochotona; species Ochotona curzoniae. The sequence continues at coordinate 12,154 of NW_024465447.1, read as the reverse complement.
AATATTCGAATTGGCCAGCAGGGGTCTTCCAGTGCCAAAACGACTCCACTTGGCTCATTCACTTCACATACCATCAGCTTGTCGAGCAGATCTAGAGGGAAACCCTGTTTGGTCACTTCTTGTCCAATGTCCATGGAGCCCAGGATGATGCAATCAAGCATGTTGAGCACCCACACAAAACAAGGATGCAGATCCTCAGTCCAGGCGCTAACAACTCCACATCCAGAGACAAGTTCAGCGCCCAAGCCATTTTCAGCTACCATGCAACATGATGGCTCTGGCAGCACATATGCCTGAAAGTGTATGTGATGCCTGGGGAACTGAGTGTGTGGGTGAATGGCAATATTCGAATTGGCCAGCAGGGGTCTTCCAGTGCCAAAACGACTCCACTTGGCTCATTCACTTCACATACCATCAGCTTGTCGAGCAGATCTAGAGGGAAACCCTGTTTGGTCACTTCTTGTCCAATGTCCATGGAGCCCAGGATGATGCAATCAAGCATGTTGAGCACCCACACAAAACAAGGATGCAGATCCTCAGTCCAGGCGCTAACAACTCCACATCCAGAGACAAGTTCAGCGCCCAAGCCATTTTCAGCTACCATGCAACATGATGGCTCTGGCAGCACATATGCCTGAAAGTGTATGTGATGCCTGGGGAACTGAGTGTGTGGGTGAATGGCAATATTCGAATTGGCCAGCAGGGGTCTTCCAGTGCCAAAACGACTCCACTTGGCTCATTCACTTCACATACCATCAGCTTGTCGAGCAGATCTAGAGGGAAACCCTGTTTGGTCACTTCTTGTCCAATGTCCATGGAGCCCAGGATGATGCAATCAAGCATGTTGAGCACCCACACAAAACAAGGATGCAGATCCTCAGTCCAGGCGCTAACAACTCCACATCCAGAGACAAGTTCAGCGCCCAAGCCATTTTCAGCTACCATGCAACATGATGGCTCTGGCAGCACATATGCCTGAAAGTGTATGTGATTCCTGGGGAACTGAGTGTGTGGGTGAATGGCAATATTCGAATTGGCCAGCAGGGGTCTTCCAGTGCCAAAACGACTCCACTTGGCTCATTCACTTCACATACCATCAGCTTGTCGAGCAGATCTAGAGGGAAACCCTGTTTGGTCACTTCTTGTCCAATGTCCATGGAGCCCAGGATGATGCAATCAAGCATGTTGAGCACCCACACAAAACAAGGATGCAGATCCTCAGTCCAGGCGCTAACAACTCCACATCCAGAGACAAGTTCAGCGCCCAAGCCATTTTCAGCTACCATGCAACATGATGGCTCTGGCAGCACATATGCCTGAAAGTGTATGTGATGCCTGGGGAACTGAGTGTGTGGGTGAATGGCAATATTCGAATTGGCCAGCAGGGGTCTTCCAGTGCCAAAACGACTCCACTTGGCTCATTCACTTCACATACCATCAGCTTGTCGAGCAGATCTAGAGGGAAACCCTGTTTGGTCACTTCTTGTCCAATGTCCATGGAGCCCAGGATGATGCAATCAAGCATGTTGAGCACCCACACAAAACAAGGATGCAGATCCTCAGTCCAGGCGCTAACAACTCCACATCCAGAGACAAGTTCAGCGCCCAAGCCATTTTCAGCTACCATGCAACATGATGGCTCTGGCAGCACATATGCCTGAAAGTGTATGTGATGCCTGGGGAACTGAGTGTGTGGGTGAATGGCAATATTCGAATTGGCCAGCAGGGGTCTTCCAGTGCCAAAACGACTCCACTTGGCTCATTCACTTCACATACCATCAGCTTGTCGAGCAGATCTAGAGGGAAACCCTGTTTGGTCACTTCTTGTCCAATGTCCATGGAGCCCAGGATGATGCAATCAAGCATGTTGAGCACCCACACAAAACAAGGATGCAGATCCTCAGTCCAGGCGCTAACAACTCCACATCCAGAGACAAGTTCAGCGCCCAAGCCATTTTCAGCTACCATGCAACATGATGGCTCTGGCAGCACATATGCCTGAAAGTGTATGTGATGCCTGGGGAACTGAGTGTGTGGGTGAATGGCAATATTCGAATTGGCCAGCAGGGGTCTTCCAGTGCCAAAACGACTCCACTTGGCTCATTCACTTCACATACCATCAGCTTGTCGAGCAGATCTAGAGGGAAACCCTGTTTGGTCACTTCTTGTCCAATGTCCATGGAGCCCAGGATGATGCAATCAAGCATGTTGAGCACCCACACAAAACAAGGATGCAGATCCTCAGTCCAGGCGCTAACAACTCCACATCCAGAGACAAGTTCAGCGCCCAAGCCATTTTCAGCTACCATGCAACATGATGGCTCTGGCAGCACATATGCCTGAAAGTGTATGTGATGCCTGGGGAACTGAGTGTGTGGGTGAATGGCAATATTCGAATTGGCCAGCAGGGGTCTTCCAGTGCCAAAACGACTCCACTTGGCTCATTCACTTCACATACCATCAGCTTGTCGAGCAGATCTAGAGGGAAACCCTGTTTGGTCACTTCTTGTCCAATGTCCATGGAGCCCAGGATGATGCAATCAAGCATGTTGAGCACCCACACAAAACAAGGATGCAGATCCTCAGTCCAGGCGCTAACAACTCCACATCCAGAGACAAGTTCAGCGCCCAAGCCATTTTCAGCTACCATGCAACATGATGGCTCTGGCAGCACATATGCCTGAAAGTGTATGTGATCCCTGGGGAACTGAGTGTGTGGGTGAATGGCAATATTCGAATTGGCCAGCAGGGGTCTTCCAGTGCCAAAACGACTCCACTTGGCTCATTCACTTCACATACCATCAGCTTGTCGAGCAGATCTAGAGGGAAACCCTGTTTGGTCACTTCTTGTCCAATGTCCATGGAGCCCAGGATGATGCAATCAAGCATGTTGAGCACCCACACAAAACAAGGATGCAGATCCTCAGTCCAGGCGCTAACAACTCCACATCCAGAGACAAGTTCAGCGCCCAAGCCATTTTCAGCTACCATGCAACATGATGGCTCTGGCAGCACATATGCCTGAAAGTGTATGTGATGCCTGGGGAACTGAGTGTGTGGGTGAATGGCAATATTCGAATTGGCCAGCAGGGGTCTTCCAGTGCCAAAACGACTCCACTTGGCTCATTCACTTCACATACCATCAGCTTGTCGAGCAGATCTAGAGGGAAACCCTGTTTGGTCACTTCTTGTCCAATGTCCATGGAGCCCAGGATGATGCAATCAAGCATGTTGAGCACCCACACAAAACAAGGATGCAGATCCTCAGTCCAGGCGCTAACAACTCCACATCCAGAGACAAGTTCAGCGCCCAAGCCATTTTCAGCTACCATGCAACATGATGGCTCTGGCAGCACATATGCCTGAAAGTGTATGTGATGCCTGGGGAACTGAGTGTGTGGGTGAATGGCAATATTCGAATTGGCCAGCAGGGGTCTTCCAGTGCCAAAACGACTCCACTTGGCTCATTCACTTCACATACCATCAGCTTGTCGAGCAGATCTAGAGGGAAACCCTGTTTGGTCACTTCTTGTCCAATGTCCATGGAGCCCAGGATGATGCAATCAAGCATGTTGAGCACCCACACAAAACAAGGATGCAGATCCTCAGTCCAGGCGCTAACAACTCCACATCCAGAGACAAGTTCAGCGCCCAAGCCATTTTCAGCTACCATGCAACATGATGGCTCTGGCAGCACATATGCCTGAAAGTGTATGTGATGCCTGGGGAACTGAGTGTGTGGGTGAATGGCAATATTCGAATTGGCCAGCAGGGGTCTTCCAGTGCCAAAACGACTCCACTTGGCTCATTCACTTCACATACCATCAGCTTGTCGAGCAGATCTAGAGGGAAACCCTGTTTGGTCACTTCTTGTCCAATGTCCATGGAGCCCAGGATGATGCAATCAAGCATGTTGAGCACCCACACAAAACAAGGATGCAGATCCTCAGTCCAGGCGCTAACAACTCCACATCCAGAGACAAGTTCAGCGCCCAAGCCATTTTCAGCTACCATGCAACATGATGGCTCTGGCAGCACATATGCCTGAAAGTGTATGTGATGCCTGGGGAACTGAGTGTGTGGGTGAATGGCAATATTCGAATTGGCCAGCAGGGGTCTTCCAGTGCCAAAACGACTCCACTTGGCTCATTCACTTCACATACCATCAGCTTGTGGAGCAGATCTAGAGGGAAACCCTGTTTGGTCACTTCTTGTCCAATGTCCATGGAGCCCAGGATGATGCAATCAAGCATGTTGAGCACCCACACAAAACAAGGATGCAGATCCTCAGTCCAGGCGCTAACAACTCCACATCCAGAGACAAGTTCAGCGCCCAAGCCATTTTCAGCTACCATGCAACATGATGGCTCTGGCAGCACATATGCCTGAAAGTGTATGTGATGCCTGGGGAACTGAGTGTGTGGGTGAATGGCAATATTCGAATTGGCCAGCAGGGGTCTTCCAGTGCCAAAACGACTCCACTTGGCTCATTCACTTCACATACCATCAGCTTGTGGAGCAGATCTAGAGGGAAACCCTGTTTGGTCACTTCTTGTCCAATGTCCATGGAGCCCAGGATGATGCAATCAAGCATGTTGAGCACCCACACAAAACAAGGATGCAGATCCTCAGTCCAGGCGCTAACAACTCCACATCCAGAGACAAGTTCAGCGCCCAAGCCATTTTCAGCTACCATGCAACATGATGGCTCTGGCAGCACATATGCCTGAAAGTGTATGTGATGCCTGGGGAACTGAGTGTGTGGGTGAATGGCAATATTCGAATTGGCCAGCAGGGGTCTTCCAGTGCCAAAACGACTCCACTTGGCTCATTCACTTCACATACCATCAGCTTGTCGAGCAGATCTAGAGGGAAACCCTGTTTGGTCACTTCTTGTCCAATGTCCATGGAGCCCAGGATGATGCAATCAAGCATGTTGAGCACCCACACAAAACAAGGATGCAGATCCTCAGTCCAGGCGCTAACAACTCCACATCCAGAGACAAGTTCAGCGCCCAAGCCATTTTCAGCTACCATGCAACATGATGGCTCTGGCAGCACATATGCCTGAAAGTGTATGTGATGCCTGGGGAACTGAGTGTGTGGGTGAATGGCAATATTCGAATTGGCCAGCAGGGGTCTTCCAGTGCCAAAACGACTCCACTTGGCTCATTCACTTCACATACCATCAGCTTGTCGAGCAGATCTAGAGGGAAACCCTGTTTGGTCACTTCTTGTCCAATGTCCATGGAGCCCAGGATGATGCAATCAAGCATGTTGAGCACCCACACAAAACAAGGATGCAGATCCTCAGTCCAGGCGCTAACAACTCCACATCCAGAGACAAGTTCAGCGCCCAAGCCATTTTCAGCTACCATGCAACATGATGGCTCTGGCAGCACATATGCCTGAAAGTGTATGTGATGCCTGGGGAACTGAGTGTGTGGGTGAATGGCAATATTCGAATTGGCCAGCAGGGGTCTTCCAGTGCCAAAACCACTCCACTTGGCTCATTCACTTCACATACCATCAGCTTGTGGAGCAGATCTAGAGGGAAACCCTGTTTGGTCACTTCTTGTCCAATGTCCATGGAGCCCAGGATGATGCAATCAAGCATGTTGAGCACCCACACAAAACAAGGATGCAGATCCTCAGTCCAGGCGCTAACAACTCCACATCCAGAGACAAGTTCAGCGCCCAAGCCATTTTCAGCTACCATGCAACATGATGGCTCTGGCAGCACATATGCCTGAAAGTGTATGTGATGCCTGGGGAACTGAGTGTGTGGGTGAATGGCAATATTCGAATTGGCCAGCAGGGGTCTTCCAGTGCCAAAACGACTCCACTTGGCTCATTCACTTCACATACCATCAGCTTGTCGAGCAGATCTAGAGGGAAACCCTGTTTGGTCACTTCTTGTCCAATGTCCATGGAGCCCAGGATGATGCAATCAAGCATGTTGAGCACCCACACAAAACAAGGATGCAGATCCTCAGTCCAGGCGCTAACAACTCCACATCCAGAGACAAGTTCAGCGCCCAAGCCATTTTCAGCTACCATGCAACATGATGGCTCTGGCAGCACATATGCCTGAAAGTGTATGTGATGCCTGGGGAACTGAGTGTGTGGGTGAATGGCAATATTCGAATTGGCCAGCAGGGGTCTTCCAGTGCCAAAACGACTCCACTTGGCTCATTCACTTCACATACCATCAGCTTGTCGAGCAGATCTAGAGGGAAACCCTGTTTGGTCACTTCTTGTCCAATGTCCATGGAGCCCAGGATGATGCAATCAAGCATGTTGAGCACCCACACAAAACAAGGATGCAGATCCTCAGTCCAGGCGCTAACAACTCCACATCCAGAGACAAGTTCAGCGCCCAAGCCATTTTCAGCTACCATGCAACATGATGGCTCTGGCAGCACATATGCCTGAAAGTGTATGTGATGCCTGGGGAACTGAGTGTGTGGGTGAATGGCAATATTCGAATTGGCCAGCAGGGGTCTTCCAGTGCCAAAACGACTCCACTTGGCTCATTCACTTCACATACCATCAGCTTGTCGAGCAGATCTAGAGGGAAACCCTGTTTGGTCACTTCTTGTCCAATGTCCATGGAGCCCAGGATGATGCAATCAAGCATGTTGAGCACCCACACAAAACAAGGATGCAGATCCTCAGTCCAGGCGCTAACAACTCCACATCCAGAGACAAGTTCAGCGCCCAAGCCATTTTCAGCTACCATGCAACATGATGGCTCTGGCAGCACATATGCCTGAAAGTGTATGTGATGCCTGGGGAACTGAGTGTGTGGGTGAATGGCAATATTCGAATTGGCCAGCAGGGTCTTCCAGTGCCAAAACGACTCCACTTGGCTCATTCACTTCACATACCATCAGCTTGTCGAGCAGATCTAGAGGGAAACCCTGTTTGGTCACTTCTTGTCCAATGTCCATGGAGCCCAGGATGATGCAATCAAGCATGTTGAGCACCCACACAAAACAAGGATGCAGATCCTCAGTCCAGGCGCTAACAACTCCACATCCAGAGACAAGTTCAGCGCCCAAGCCATTTTCAGCTACCATGCAACATGATGGCTCTGGCAGCACATATGCCTGAAAGTGTATGTGATCCCTGGGGAACTGAGTGTGTGGGTGAATGGCAATATTCGAATTGGCCAGCAGGGGTCTTCCAGTGCCAAAACGACTCCACTTGGCTCATTCACTTCACATACCATCAGCTTGTCGAGCAGATCTAGAGGGAAACCCTGTTTGGTCACTTCTTGTCCAATGTCCATGGAGCCCAGGATGATGCAATCAAGCATGTTGAGCACCCACACAAAACAAGGATGCAGATCCTCAGTCCAGGCGCTAACAACTCCACATCCAGAGACAAGTTCAGCGCCCAAGCCATTTTCAGCTACCATGCAACATGATGGCTCTGGCAGCACATATGCCTGAAAGTGTATGTGATGCCTGGGGAACTGAGTGTGTGGGTGAATGGCAATATTCGAATTGGCCAGCAGGGGTCTTCCAGTGCCAAAACGACTCCACTTGGCTCATTCACTTCACATACCATCAGCTTGTCGAGCAGATCTAGAGGGAAACCCTGTTTGGTCACTTCTTGTCCAATGTCCATGGAGCCCAGGATGATGCAATCAAGCATGTTGAGCACCCACACAAAACAAGGATGCAGATCCTCAGTCCAGGCGCTAACAACTCCACATCCAGAGACAAGTTCAACGCCCAAGCCATTTTCAGCTACCATGCAACATGATGGCTCTGGCAGCACATATGCCTGAAAGTGTATGTGATGCCTGGGGAACTGAGTGTGTTGGTGAATGGCAATATTCGAATTAGCCAGCAGGGGTCTTCCAGTGCCAAAACGACTCCACTTGGCTCATTCACTTCACATACCATCAGCTTGTCCAGCAGATCTAGAGGGAAGCCCTGTTTGGTCACTTCTTGTCCAATGTCCATGGAGCCCAGGATGATGCAATCAAGCATGTTGAGCACCCACACAAAACAAGGATGCAGATCCTCAGTCCATGCGCTAACAACTCCACATCCAGAGACAAGTTCAGCGCCCAAGCCATTTTCAGCTACCATGCAACATGATGGCTCTGGCAGCACATATGCCTGAAAGTGTATGTGATGCCTGGGGAACTGAGTGTGTGGGTGAATGGCAATATTCGAATTGGCCAGCAGGGGTCTTCCAGTGCCAAAACGACTCCACTTGGCTCATTCACTTCACATACCATCAGCTTGTCGAGCAGATCTAGAGGGAAACCCTGTTTGGTCACTTCTTGTCCAATGTCCATGGAGCCCAGGATGATGCAATCAAGCATGTTGAGCACCCACACAAAACAAGGATGCAGATCCTCAGTCCAGGCGCTAACAACTCCACATCCAGAGACAAGTTCAGCGCCCAAGCCATTTTCAGCTACCATGCAACATGATGGCTCTGGCAGCACATATGCCTGAAAGTGTATGTGATGCCTGGGGAACTGAGTGTGTGGGTGAATGGCAATATTCGAATTGGCCAGCAGGGGTCTTCCAGTGCCAAAACGACTCCACTTGGCTCATTCACTTCACATACCATCAGCTTGTCGAGCAGATCTAGAGGGAAACCCTGTTTGGTCACTTCTTGTCCAATGTCCATGGAGCCCAGGATGATGCAATCAAGCATGTTGAGCACCCACACAAAACAAGGATGCAGATCCTCAGTCCAGGCGCTAACAACTCCACATCCAGAGACAAGTTCAGCGCCCAAGCCATTTTCAGCTACCATGCAACATGATGGCTCTGGCAGCACATATGCCTGAAAGTGTATGTGATGCCTGGGGAACTGAGTGTGTGGGTGAATGGCAATATTCGAATTGGCCAGCAGGGGTCTTCCAGTGCCAAAACGACTCCACTTGGCTCATTCACTTCACATACCATCAGCTTGTCGAGCAGATCTAGAGGGAAACCCTGTTTGGTCACTTCTTGTCCAATGTCCATGGAGCCCAGGATGATGCAATCAAGCATGTTGAGCACCCACACAAAACAAGGATGCAGATCCTCAGTCCAGGCGCTAACAACTCCACATCCAGAGACAAGTTCAGCGCCCAAGCCATTTTCAGCTACCATGCAACATGATGGCTCTGGCAGCACATATGCCTGAAAGTGTATGTGATGCCTGGGGAACTGAGTGTGTGGGTGAATGGCAATATTCGAATTGGCCAGCAGGGGTCTTCCAGTGCCAAAACGACTCCACTTGGCTCATTCACTTCACATACCATCAGCTTGTCGAGCAGATCTAGAGGGAAACCCTGTTTGGTCACTTCTTGTCCAATGTCCATGGAGCCCAGGATGATGCAATCAAGCATGTTGAGCACCCACACAAAACAAGGATGCAGATCCTCAGTCCAGGCGCTAACAACTCCACATCCAGAGACAAGTTCAGCGCCCAAGCCATTTTCAGCTACCATGCAACATGATGGCTCTGGCAGCACATATGCCTGAAAGTGTATGTGATGCCTGGGGAACTGAGTGTGTGGGTGAATGGCAATATTCGAATTGGCCAGCAGGGGTCTTCCAGTGCCGTTGAACCCAAGGCCAGCCAGCCTTGCAGATGTGCTAATTATTTCTTCTGGACATCCTAACAGTCACACCCTGCCACACCCAGCGTTCTGACCTCACAATGACTGCTGCCAAGCAATTGTTAAACGCATGCGCACTGCTGTGTGGGTAGAAGGTGAGTTGCTGTGCATGCACAGATGATTCCTGTGACCTAGTATAACTGACCCTTATTTGTAAGGCTCACGATTCTCAGTGACTGATGAATTTCAACTGATAGGGACTAGGCTGACTCTCTGCTACATCTTTTGAAAGGAATGCCCTGCAATTTCAGGAAGCTGAAGGGCTTTTCCAGATTCTTCCATATCCTTTTGAGTGTTAGCTGTTTTCCAAAGCATTTGAAGAACTACCACACAACTGTGTTTCTGTTGTTCCAGACACTGCATCCGTGTGTTATTACTCAGTGCATGGCCACGAGTAAACATATTTCTAGGCTGCCTACTCCTCTCATTCAGTCCAGTTTCCTTTACATTCCTTTTGGCTGTAAATCACTCCCTCCCTCTCTTTCCATTATCCTCAGTGAACCTTTGTCAATCCATGCTTTATTTTGGATCATCATGTGGTTTACTCCTACTTTCTAAAATGATTGTTTATTTGACCTGCTGAGTTTGTTTTTGGCACTAAGTCTTGATTGGAAAACCATGAAATCTTCCAGTGGACAGGGGATGGTGCTGTATTTGGAGCTCAAATACATTTTGTTAGAATTGATTTTGCTGTTTCATCCTCTCTGGATCTTATGACCTCTGCTTGAAGTCATTACTCTGCATGTTAACACAGAATTGTGAGCATTGTTTGATAGGACAGAGCTGGAGGGTGAGTGGGTTAAAGTTTTAAAGAGACTTATCCTAAGTCAGCTCATAACCACAGCATTTCAGACAGAAAGTGAAAGGGTACATTCTGAAGCTGAGGACTGCAGAAATATTGAATTTAACCTGAGACAGTGGCAGCAGGTCCATTCTCATGTTTAGCAGGGACCCTTGGCAGTCATACAAGTACCTGCACCCCAGCACCAGGCCCAGTCATCTTCCACTTGACAGCAGGAGCAGGCCCTAACCTCCCTAGCACTGTGACCTACTCTGGACTCAGCTTCCTTATGTTGCAGTGATGAGACAGGAGCAAGAGGCATCCAGCAGCTGCTAACACCTGCTATTATCTTGCAGTAAGGCCCATTGCTGACCAGACTCTGTCCCTGCAAACTTCCCTGTCTAGGTTCAGTTAAAGTGCAGTCCTGGCTGTGGCACTCTCTACTGTCAGTTTTGGTGGGAGTACCCAAATTTATTGGGAGTAGAGATGCATACTGCAATGTGTTTGTACTTCCCGGCATACTATTCTCCATTATAGAGTTCTTCCAGATGAATGTTTACAGAAGATTTTGGAACTCATTATCTTCTCTTGTGTGTGTATATTTACCTTTCAACCTGATAACTCATTGCTTAAACTGAACCTGATTGTGTAGCAGAATAGTATCAATCTATGAGCCAAACATTTGCTCTGTGTTAGGTGTCAGCATGAGTAAAATCACAGGTATTTAGAACATAATACACAATTTGAAAGAAACTACATTTTAAATTATTTTATATGATTTAGTTGGCTGTGGGGTCCCTCTTCTCGCTTCCCAAGTTCCATTCCCTCTTTTCTGTTCTCCCCACAAGTCTCACAAGCATTTCTTTCAGGAAAGAAATGAATTGTCAAACCCATATTTGAGTGACAATTCCAAACCTGCCTCAATTTTTTTTTCTTAATGAAGTTTGCATAGTTGATTAGAGTGGGAAGGGTTGAGGATTAGGGGAAAGTGAGGAGGACATCGTTTCCACATTTTCTTTTACTTCTTCCTGTATCTATATCTGGGGGAAGGCGGAGATTAGGGGCAAAGCCTCACCCAGCCTACCAATTTCCTCAATATCCAGGGTTAAGGAAGAGCCACCCAATGCCATTCCAGGGTCTCCGTTGTGGAGCATTCTTTGAGGGTTACTACAATGGTATTCCTGGATTTGTATTTGTGCATTGGCATTCATATATGAAATTATTATTTAGAACAGGAAAATATAACATGTATTTGTGCTAATATAGCATGGAATAATGGAAAATCTCTATGCACAATACTGGTTTCAAAAATGATCATATGGCTCACATGGGAACATCTCAAAGACACATTTTACAACATGTGGAAAAGCACTGACAGTAAGATTAAATGTGAGCCAACCCAATTCAATTCAAGCCAGGAGCCATGACATTCATTTATGTTTCCTACCTGGCTGGAAGGTTCCAAGGAATTGGGCCATCCTCTACCGCTTTCCAAGGCTGGAGCAGCGAGCTGGATGGCAAGTAAAGCACCGGGTGACAAATCTGTGCCCAAATGGGATGCTGGCACTGGAGGTGAAGGATTAGCTAGTGAAGCCACCACACCAGGCTTGAGAATAACATTCAAATCATTCTAAACAATGGGGGCTAATACATGGTTGCAGGGGCCTGTAGGCTTACACCAGTTTCAGTATCTGAGGCCCAGCCCTCCCAACATCCTGCTTTCTATCAACTGA
>NW_024465446.1:0-2833 GCF_017591425.1 Ochotona curzoniae | reverse complement strand
TAGAGAGCTGGGAAAGGAGATGGACTGGTAGGGGGACCTGTTAACACAATGGAGAGCAAGGCCTATGAGCCAGGAGAGGATGCTTGGAGGATTCCCCCAGGGCCAGGCAGCTACATTGCCCATACTCAAGAAATTAGGGGATGAAAGTAATCCAGACCAGACCACAGCACCCGCTGGAGCACTCGGGAGCCAGGTCTGGGACATGACCCAGTAGTTGTTCAAGAGTTATGCTCACTGAGCTGCTGCACCTGCTGATCACATGCAAGAGCCAGGTCTGGGGGCAAGTCAGCTCAGACCACTGCACCTACTAGTATTTGTTGGAATCATGGCTGGGGAACAACCTGGCAGGAGTGATAGAGGGTTGCCCCACCAACCATGCTGACACATTTGCAGATAAATATGGGAGACAGAGCAGGCAGCATTTTCAAACAGGCAACAGCACCAGTCAAAAAGTGTGGGAACCAGGGTTGAGGGGTGGGCCTGGTAGGGTGGTCTGGTCAGAAGTGTGTCCCCTGAGTCACTTGAGTATCTCAGATTGGCAAGATCCCAATGTCAGAGACCATCCCATAGACATACAGTCCAACGGCAGAACATGTGTTGTAAGACCAGGCCACTTCCAGAGAAAGGATGAAGAACACACCCAGATGCACATGGCCCCTTAATCCTACAGAAGACCTCAAGTATCTCTCCAAAGGGTGGATACAAAAGCAAATGGCATAGTACTTCAGGCCAAGTTCTGCAGGAAGTACCTAGGCCTGTGGACATTCTTGAGATAGACATGAACAACCAACAGTCCTTAGAACTTACACAGAAAGAACAATAAAGAGCCCCTGCGAAGACAGATGGACTATGCCATCTCCACCTGATGAAGCCAACGATGTCTTAAAGCAACCAAAATGATGCTGGGGACACACCCATAGCCACTGAGGGGAAAACTTGCCAGCAATAAAGATTCACCAAACGCAGGTCAGAATCAGGCCAACTGTACAGCAAGCTTCGGGCCAAAGGCCAGAGCTCACAGCTCCCAGGGCTCTGTATCAGCCTTCTCCTCCTACCTCTCAAGTATCACCCCCAGGACATTCTTCTACCAACCAAGGCCCCAAAGGCAGCAACAAAAACCTACCTCCAACACCTGTCACTAAGGCAGTCTGCGTACAAGGAATCACATACTCTCTCCCCCAACCCACAAAGACACCTTTCTCTTCCTCTACCACCTAAACAGTGGCATTCACCAGTCTGCAATCCCCTCATCTTGTAGGTTTTACTACCATTTTTGAAACTGAGAGTACAAGAGCAGAAATATTCTGGCGATAATTTTTGATCCTGTGAAAATTTGAGAACAAATCATATAAGTGATTTATATATACATATATAATCAGTAATGATGTTTTTATAAATAAGGTTAAAATTTATATTGAGATGCCATTAGTGTACGATAAAGTTAAGCATTCAACACTCTGTGTTGTTTCAATAGGTATGTATTTCATTTATCTATCTTCCCAATATCGTGACACAAACTGCAGTTACCACAGTCTGTTCACTGAACAATTGCAAAAAGTATACAGTTTGCTGGTAGCTCTTCAGTCCACATATCATTGTATGAATAACAGAAGCACGTCCTGGTCAGGATCCAATCACAACACCTCTTCTATAGTCTACTGGTGACTGGTCAGGAACCAATCACATCACTTCTTCTATAGCCTACTGAAGACTGGGCTCTGTGCCTCTGTGATCAGTTCACACACAGAGCACGAGGAGTGAAAGACCAAAACAGACCAGCAATAGAGAGAGGGAATTGGCTGGTAAAAAACGGAAGTTCAGTAAAGAAAATCAAAGCAATAAGGCTAGAGGCAACTTGATAATCGAACATGATTGCAGTGATAGAAGAAATAGCTGACCATGAGTAGGTGGACATCACTGCTGTCCAAGAGACCAGATGTGCAGCCAGAGGAAGCCACTAGAAGTGAACTTGGGAACAGAGTGAAGGAAGTGAATGTGACATAAAACATCAAGATTCCCAGAGGAAGTGGCATGGGGAAACCTCCAATAAAGAAGCTTCCAGAGATATCTTGCTTTGACATACAGAGGATACAGCGTCAGAAGTCAGAACCTGGTTTATATTCAGCATGGAGTTCAACCATTGTCCGCAGTGGAAAAAAAGATGCTTGCTCCGTGCCATCAGCTGTGTGGCTAGGAGAAGATAATCAACACAAAAATTATTCCCTCATAGGATTTTGGCAAAACAGATAAAACACTTTGGAGTCAACACTGTGGCACACAGGATTAAGCTGCCATCCACAACACCAGCATACCATATGGGCAGTGGTTTGAGTCCTGGCTACTCCACATTCAATTCAACTCCATGTAAATGTGCCTGGGAAAGCAGTGGAAGGCAGTCCAAATCCTTGGGTCCCTGTACCCATGTAGAAGGCCTGGATGGGGCTCCAGGCTGCAGTGTGGCTCAGCCCTGGCCGTTGTGACCATTTGGAGGAAACCAATCGATAAAAATCTCTCTCTCTCTCTCTCTCTCTCTCTCTCTCTCTCTCTCTTTCTCTCTCTCTCTCTCCAGATATGCAATTTCAATTGTTTTTGCAATTGTTCAGATATATATATCTCTCTCTATGTAGCTTTGCTTTTGAAATATGTAACTTTTTGAAAAAAGAAAAATGCTTTTATTACCAATGTTTCTGGCATTTGTAATTACACAGTACTAAATGAATATCAGTTTTACCTTTTTTTTTCATTCCCTGAAACATTTATAACAGATAATACAAAAGATTTTTGACATTTTGACAAAGATTTTTAAAGGTCACAGGACAGTTGTAATTTTTCC
>NW_024465445.1:0-1669 GCF_017591425.1 Ochotona curzoniae | reverse complement strand
AGTGGCTAAACCCTTGCCTTGCAAGCACTGGGATCTCATGTGAGCGCTGGCTCACATCCCAGATGCCTCACTTCCCTTCCAGCTCCTGCTTGTGGCCGAATAAAGCAGTCGAGGACAGCCCAAAGCCTTGGGACCCTGCACCTGCGTGGGAGACTCAGATTAAGCTCCCGCCTCCTGGCTTCAAATCAGCTTAGCTCTAGCTGTTGCAACCACTTAGAGAGCAAACTTCCTGTCTCTCCTCCGTGTAAATCTGCCTTTTCAATGAAAATAAATCTTAGAAACAAACAAAAACAAGAAGCATTTTTGCTAACACTGACACGGTAATTCTGCATTTCATCACAGCCTCTCTGGGGCCATTCCACTCAAGGCGAGCCGCGCAGAAGCACGCACGCGTGGATCAGCCCTCACTGGAAAGCTTTCTCCCAGATGAAAGCAGCCAACCCACGCAGGAAGGCACTCTGCAGGATACAGGGACTTGATTTCAAATACTACTCTGAGGGAAAGTTGGGATTGCACCACCAGTGAAGGCTATTTAACAAACCAGAGGAAAGAAGGGACAATTGTAGGAGCAAAACATATAACCCACACATGAGATGTCACGACAGTTGCTTCTGTCATAGAATTTAAACTTGGTTCACTCGTTTTTGGAAATGCAAGCTTTTCGCTGCCATAAAAAGTGGTACTGCTGCAAGGACCCAAGCTGACTAAGGGCCTGAAGAGGACCTATTTATGGTCCAGGAGATGCCTGGCCTGAAGAGCAGCAACAACAGACACACACACTGTGTTTAACCATCCAAAGCCTGATTTCAGAAGTTGTGATTTGGAAGGGAAGAAAAAACAGTGCTGCTGTTCATTCCAGCATTTATATAACAAGCTGTCCTAAACGAGCTATCTGATACAGCTCATCCAGCTAGCCAGCCTTCCGGCTCTCCTTCCTGAGGATGCTGTAGATGTCCCATGTCACGATGTTTTACACGAGACACTGTTCCTTAACCAGAGTCATCTTGACCGTTTCTACGTGTAATTTCCAGATGGAGAAAGAGAACTGAAAACTGAGCTTTCTTTGTGTTTCTGAACCCGAGCTCCTGAGCTCATTCTTCCACGTCACAAAGAGGAACTTGCACTCTGCGATTTCGGGGTCACGCGTCACCCCCGAGTTAGCACGCTGCTGAGGAATGAGTCAGTTCTGGGTAAAAAGGAAGTCCCTGACGGTCAGGAGCTCCAAGTGGTGACACTCGGTGGCATCCTTGCTGAGAAAAAGATCCTCCTTGACCACAAGGAGAAGCATGGCTAGCCACCCATGGGCACAAGTGCCCACAGCATTACTCATGCTGAGGCTCCAGGCAACTGTCAGCAAGCAGTTCCCTGAATAGGGGTGGGTTTTGTTTCTGTAAAAGTTGACACTCCGCAGAATTGAGTAATGAATGCCAGGGTCCCATCCAGTTGGTCTCAGTGCCAGGAACATGCGTGCCTTACTGCCTGCTTGCCGGAAGCACCCTGTCCATCACGGACTGGAGGGACTGTCCGCCACGCATGCGTCACTTGCAGGTTTACAGCGAAGCCGGCAATCTGTAACCATGACCTGCTCTTTCTCTGCAGATCGCGCTACCTCACCCACATTGCCCACTTCGCTTCCATTTTCTTGCAAAGCTTAGCTTGTTGTCTTATG
>NW_024465444.1:0-40655 GCF_017591425.1 Ochotona curzoniae | reverse complement strand
TGTCAGGAGCCGTGTACTATAGCCACACTGAAGCCATTTCGAATATAGAACTATGGGCCAGTGGAAAATCCCTGGCTGGCTAGATGCTTGAGAAAGAAGTTATGAAACTAATCACACGCTTAGCTTCAATTGTTTTAGAATATGATTTATGCTCTACCTGCCGACATCTTTTTACTGATTACCTATGCTATTGTTGATATGTTGGTTACTATGGTTGATATGGTGGCTGCTCAAGAACAATTGGTCTGGAGACCATGGCTTGCGTCCTAGTTTCTCCTTTCCTCCCTGAGCCTTAGTTACTGAAGAGTATAAAAACCCTCAATTAAAATCAATAAACTGACAGCTTGATCAGACATCCTGTCTTGCTGTCCATTTTTCGTGTCTCTTGTCCCCCAATCTCTCCTAGGTGGTTGCGACCCCCGTTGACTGTCCTGCTGGACGGGACACTTAAAGGGGGCAAAAGCCTGGGAACGTGGGGAAGCTGCTGAGTGCGGGTCTCCCTGTGAAGCTCTATGAGTCCCCTCTCTGCCTGCCATCTGTTTTATAGCCAAGACATCCTGGCTAGTGTCCCTGTACCTGAAGCACTGTAGTCCTCCATTTTAGGGCCAGACCTAATTGCACGGAGGAGAGGGGAAAGGACAGCCAGTGATCCTGCTCCCTCAGCAGGCAGTGTGCTTGCCAGCCACTCCAGGGCTAGGCCCCTTCTGCCAGTGTCCTTGCAGTCCCAGCCTGAATGCCCTAAGTCCTCTGCCCCAAAACATGCCAACTCTGCCACCTCACCTGACCCTCCAGTGTTTTATCCCACACCTCTGGCCTACCTGGAAGCTCCTCCAGGGCCAGAAGGGCTTGGACTCCAACACTCATTTCTAGCCTGCCAACACCCATAGCCTTCCTGCTGCTGTAGGGCGAAGCAGGCTATTGTGGAAGGAAATCAACATGAAACACTGCAACATCCTATTTCTTCTTTCGTGAAAAAATATTTATGTAGACAACTCTAGTTAGCAAATCAGAGTTTATTTAAGAGGCAGAGAGAAGGTGGCCTGCCCTAGCAGCAGGAGGGGCTCCAAGGGAGGAAAGACCTGATTTAATGGGAGTGGTTACAGAGCAATGCAATACCTCCCCCTCTCAGGTTCCAGGTGATGATAGGTGAGCATCCTAGGTGGGCAGAAGGGAAAGTCTAGATGGTGGGGTGGGGTATGTCTTTCAAGCTGGTGACCCTGAAATAGTTGACTACCCTACAACATTGGGAGAAGGAAGCCACTAGTCTCACTCTTTTGTTTCCGGCGAACTCGTAGACTTTACTGTCCATTGCAAATAAGTTTCTTTCTCTCTGCCCTTGGGGTAACTCAATGTGAAACCCTCTCTCAGATGGTACATAAAACACTGTTCTGACCATTTTCTCGGGTCTTTCCTCCCCTGGAGCCCTGTCTTGCCACTAGGGCAGGAATTGTTCTCCTTCCTCTTATGAAATAAATCCTGCTTTGAGAACTAAAGTTGTCTGCATGAAAATTGTGTCATGTGAGACAAGAAATAAGGTTGTTGCTGTGGTGTTTTGTTTCAAATTCCTTGCAGCTCTATCGCACCTTGCCTTGGGGCAGTGGGAAGTCCTTGTGGGTAGACAGGCAAGAGTTGAGTGTAAGGGCTACCCCTCTGGCCTGGCCTGGAGGAGCTTGCAGAAGCGCTATGAATGTGGAACATGCCACTGGAAGGACAAATAAGGTGACAGGGTGGGTATGTTGTGGGGCAGGGGACTCAGGGCATGCAGGCTGGGGTTGGCAGGGGAAGGGGAAGGGTGGACGGCAGTTGGGACCCAGCGCTGAGGGAACTGGCAGAGCCCGACTGGCTCTCAGCCGTGAATGGTGGACAGTGTGACAGTGCACTTGGGCTAGAGGTGCACTGGCGCTGGCTCACCAAGCCTGGCCCTGCATGGGCAAGTGGGGCAATGCAGGGAGCTTGTTGGAGGTGCAACCTTCCCCCAGCATAATTTGGCCCTGAGGTTGATGATTACAGTGCTGTGGGAGCAGGGACACTGGCCAGGACAACTTGTCTCTGAAGTAGATGGTGGGAGGACAGCAGGTGTAGAGTACACCGGCTTGCCTGACCTGGCCCAGAACAAGGTGCCGGTGGTCGTCTTTGGTCCTCGGCTTGCCGTCATGACCCCTTGTCCCTGGAGCACACAGTGTGCATGCCTAGCACACATGGGGTACCAGGTAAGTCCTCTATGTACAGGAGTGGACAGTGGGCAGGGTGGAGTCGCTGTTCAAGCACACATGGCCCTGGCAGGCAGCTTACAGCTGATGGTGTCCTTCCTTGGCCTGGTTTTGCTGTGACAATCAGGGCAGCATGGACCTGGAAGAGACAGTGGATGTCGGGCAGTTCGGGGTCTCAGCTGATGTGGTCCAAGTGAACAGCTGGCACAGTGAGAGGACTCAGATGCATAGCATGCTGTCTGATAGGGTCCAGGCCCAGAGTGGGGGTGCAGGATGTGCGACAATGGCTGAAGCTGCCTAACCCTGGAGCACACAGTGTGTGGGACTGTGTGGCCTGTGAGCTAAGGGTGCTGTGCAGGATGCACTGACCTAGGTGACATGGATGGCATGGCCCTAGAGTGGATGGTGTGTGTGCTGGGGCCTGTGAAGCAAAACTGAAGAGGCCTAGCCCTAGAACCTCAGGAGGGGGCTGTGGAGGAGGAAGGCCTAGAGGGGCGTGAGGCACCAGCTGAGTCCACCTAAACCTGGAATGGCTTCCATGCAAGTCGGGAAGAGAGGTTTGGAGGATGGGTTGTTAGCGAAATGGACAGCAGGCAGGGTAGGGGGCACGGAAACCGCTGGTGAACCAGCAGGTCCTTTCAGCAGTGGTGTATGAGCTGCGTGAGCAGGGCAAGCTCCTGGAGTGGCAGGTGGGAAAGCAGCCTGCTGGGGGCACTGGGTGGCTGGCAGAGCGACCTGGTTCTGCTACAGCAAGCAGAGCATATGGCTTGGTGTGTGTGTGTGTGTGTGTGTGTGTGTGTGTGTGTGTGTGTGTATGTTTGGTGGGAGGGGTTGGATTGCAGGCAGAGTGTGACTGACCCTGGAGCAGCAGGCATAGTGGGAGGGTTAGAGGCATTGAGATCATCGACCTCGTCTTTGAAGCTCTGGGGCACTCAGCAGGTAGGCTAGGGGGATGTGGCTCCATCTATGCTGACTTGACCCTGGAGTGCCATCCTGATGAGCGCTAGAGGTTCAGGGTGAGCAGGCAGAGCTGACTGATTCTGTCTGTCTTCAAGCCACCTGTGGAGCAGAGATCCAGGTAGACTGAGTGTTAGGGGTCTCCTTTCATGTAGGCCTGTGACAGGGCAGGAATGCTGGAGGCAGTGTAGGCCGGTGTGTGGGTCTGGCCCTGGATCTCAGGCAGAGTGCCATGCAAGAGGGCTGGGATAGACTGGTTCCACCCCAGAGTAGTGGGCGTAGGATGGAAGGTGGTGGGTCCCAATGCTTTGGGACATCCTTGACTACTTTCCCAGGCCACAAACAGGTAGCTGGATGGAAAGCAGGGCTGCCTGGATTTGAACTAATGCCCAAGACAGTCCCGGCGCGTTCTAGGCGAGAACTTTAGCTGCTAGGCCAACATGCCAGGTCCTAAATCAAAATTTAATCTGTAGAAATCTCTGGTTGAATATTCATTGCCTTTGGAGGGCTCTTTATAGCAAGTTACAGAACAAGTTTGGCAAGTAACATTGTGTTTTGTTTTGTATTGTTTGCCAGTAGATGTTACTTAGCTTGTCCTTTGTGTGCATGCCTCTGGATTAGGGGTAGTGGTGGGTGAAGTATATGAAAGAGAAAAGAAAATGCTTAAACCTTGGGAAAACTGCAGTTTCAAGCAGAGGAAGAGGGAGGAGGAGGGGGAGAAGCGGTTGTATCGCTCAGATTCTCAGTGAGGAAAGCTAGCTAGGGAACTTCAGACAGAGGAGGGTGAAGGAAGGAGTGAGATGTGAGAAGTAGGTGGAGCACAGTGTGATTATTGATTATTGATCAGATTGCATAATATTGCTTTACAGGCAACTGGCTTATGCTGTAGGCACAAGGAATATCCAAGTGGCTGCAATGGCCAGAGCTGAGCTGATCCTTACTCAGAAGCCAGGACCTTCTTCCAGGTTTCCAGTGCTAGTAAGATTTCCAAAGCTTTCGACCATCCTCCACTGATTTCCCATGCCACAAGCAGGGAGCTGGATGGGAAGTGGGGCCACCAGGACAGAAATCAATGCCTAAATGGGATCCTGGCTCATGTAAAGCAAGGACTTTCAGCCACTAGGCTACCGTGCCAGGCCCAAATGATAGATTTCTATAATGACAAACTGTGAGGTTGAGTATAGGTCGCATTCATGTGAGGTGTTGAAACTGCATAATCCCTGGAACAAGATCAGAGATATACAAATCCAGGCCTAGGTACAGGCATATAGGGCTCAAGACATGAGGAGACAGACAGGAAGAAATACAGAACATGTCACATAAACCAGCACAGTAGGTGGAAATCCATGTGTAGTTTCAAGTTTGTGTTACATTTAGTGAAAACCAGCCATTGTGGCAATCCATTAACAAAATTAACAGATAATAGGGGTCTGGAACAATGGCTCAGTGGTAAATCCTTGGCTTGTATATGTGCTGGGATCCCGTGTTGGTGCCTGTTCATCCCCAGCATCTCCACTTCTCATCCAGCTCCCTGCCTGTGGCCCGGGAAAGCAGTCTGATGGTACCTAGCCTTGGGAACGTGCACACATACAATACCTGGTTGAGGATTTTGACATCAGATCTACTCGGTTCTGGCTGATGTATCCACTTGTGAAGGGAACCAGCAGATGCAAGATTTTTTTCTGTCTCTCCTTCTCTTTGTAAATCTGTCTTTCCAACAAATATATAAATAAGTAAATATCAAAATAAAAAAATAGTAAAATCACTAAGAAAGAAATGCCTTACAAATAATCAATTTCTGGGATTTAAACATCATCCTTCATAATACTTGTAATCATTCACAAGATTATGAGCGGATTTTCTGAAATACTTAGGAGTAAAAGGTATTAAAATAAGGGCCTGGGTAATAGCCTAATGGCCCAAGTCCTTGACTTGTATGTGCCGGGATTGCATTTGGGCACCAGTTCTAACCCCAGTAGCCCTACTTGCCATGCAGTTCCCTGCTTGTGGACTGGAAGAGCAGTTGAGGACAGTCCAAAGCCTTGGACTATACCCCTATGGGAGACCTGGAGGAGGCTCTGAGCTCCTGGCTTCAGACTGGTACAGCACTGGCCTTTGTGATCGCTTGGGGAGTGAATCAGAGGATGGAAGATCTTCCTGTCTCTCATCCTCTTTCCATATCTGACTTTCCAACAAAATTTTTTAAAACACCCCTAAAAATTTGTTTTAAAACAGCAACCAAAAACCATAAATTGTGGAAACTAAGTTACAAAAATACATAACATCACATAACATAACTTAACATCACATCACATAACATAACATAGGAAATATAATATGAATTACATATGTCACTGCAGGTTTTCTTTTGCTTGATTGAATCAGGAAAAGCCCTCTTCGCTTTGTCATACATTGTTGTGAATGTGTAATCAGAAAATTAAACACACAAAGGAAATTGTAGCAAAATGGTGATGTTTTAAGCAATAAAATTATCAATATACACTAATGATGCTTTTGTGGAATACCAAACATAAAATAATGAGAGGATCAAGCAAGATTTCTAGGCAGGAGATCATTATATATCATCAAGTTACTGTGTACTAATAAGAAACAGATCTGCAACAGTATGAAAACAAAAAGTACTAACAGGGAAATGAACAATGGAGAAATGAAACTGAATAGATTCATTTATATCAATTTTCAAATATTATTCAGTTATATATATTTTTTAATTTACTTAGTTTCATTGCACACAGAGTGGAGGAGAGACAGAGAGGAATATGTTCTGTCCTTTGATTCACTCCCCAAGGGAGCGCATGAGCTGGAGCTGCACCGATCCAAAGCCAGGAGCCAGGAAATTACTCCAGATCCAAGGCTTTCAGCTGTCTTACACTGCTGTCTCAGGACACAAGCAGGGAGCTGGATGGGCAGACAGTGGGGCTGCAGGATTAGAAGCTGAACTCATATATGATCCTGGTGTGTTCAAGGCAAGAACTTTAGCCACTAGACCAACTCGCCAGGTCAGATCTGTATTTTACAAAGTCAAAAGAACTAATGGAAAAAAAAAACACTATCATAAAGAAAAGTCTCAGATTCTGTTGAACATTCAGTGACATGTATCTGCTGACTCTTGTAATACATTTCAGAGTTTCTAGACATGAACACAAGGCAGAGAGGGAAGGAGAGGCCAGGAGGTGGACTGATGTGAGAGGCGACAGCGACCCCTGCTGTTGGAAGGCTCAAGCTGCAAGAGAGGAGGCCACTTCCTGCCTGAGGTGAAGCCCCGCCCCTCACTCCCCCTCCCTCCAGAATTCTACCTGACTGCCCCTCTGCCCTTTGTGATTCTGATTGGCTGCGCATTGTGACATGCTCAGGTCTATGTGAGTGGTCCAAACAGGCGCGCCCAGGAAGCCCTGTGGCAGCAGGCAGGAGGTTGTTGTGGGCGCCGCCATAGGCGCGTTGCTGGTCGTGCTGGTGGAGAGGCGCAGGTGGCTGAGCCAGTGCTGCCCTGTGAGCTCCCTCCCCGCAGGAGCCTGTGCAGGACACCCGACTGGTGAGAAGCTGGGAAGGGTGAGTGTGTGAGAGCATCTGCTGAGGCCCCGGGGCGGGCGGGGGCCAGGAGGGGACCTTGGGGTCCTCACTCTGCAGCACTGACCTTGAACACTAGGACTCACAGTGGAACCCATTGTGCAGTGAGGAAGGGGGAGTGCCCAGGGACAGTTCAACCTTCATGTTGGGCATGATTTCTTTTTGTTTTTATTTATTTATTTATTTATTGGATAGTCAGATATACAGAGAGAAGAGACAGAGAGAAAGATCTTCCGTCCAATGATTCACTCCCCAAGTAAGCGCAATGGCCAATGCTATGCCAGGATCCAGGAACTTCTTCTGGGTCTCCCACAAGGGTGCAGCATCCCAAAGCCTGGGCCGTCCACTGCTTTCCCAGGCCACAAGCAGGGAGCTGGATGGGAAGTGGAGCTGCTGGGATTAGAACCAGCGCCCATATGGGATCCTGGTGCGTTCAATGAGAGGACTTTAGCCACTAGGCCATGCCACTGGGTCTGATTTCTTTTTTCTTTAAGCTTTTCTGTTGGTGGTGATGATTTTTTTTTTTTTTTTTTAGTTGTCCTACATTTTTTGAGTTGAGCAACAGTGTCTCCAGCCCACAGCTCAGTCCTCAGTGAAGCTCCTCCTAAGGGTCTGGGGCAGTTTCCTTGTTGCTCACACCAGACCAGCACAGACTCCAGCAGTTAGAACAAACAGCCTTGTTTTCCTCAGAGTTTTGCTGCTAGGTTGGGGGGCAGCATGTGGTGCTGGTGTTGTGCTTGGCAGAGGCCTGGGGTGGCACAGCCACTTTGCAGACAAGCTATTTGAAAAATTGTTTGTCAATTTAAGTCTTCGTCTCTTTGATCCTTCCATTCCCAAAGGTGACTAAATGCTAGTACTGCTTGATAATTGATGTTTGTGATTTCTTAAATTG
Source organism: Ochotona curzoniae (assembly GCF_017591425.1). Classification (NCBI taxonomy): domain Eukaryota; kingdom Metazoa; phylum Chordata; class Mammalia; order Lagomorpha; family Ochotonidae; genus Ochotona; species Ochotona curzoniae. The sequence goes on along the minus strand of NW_024465444.1, from coordinate 33,008 downwards.
AATTTTTTTAAAGTGATATGGTACGATAAATGGATCTTAAAAATGTCTTTCTTTTCTTTTCTTTCTTTTTTTAATTTTTTTTTTTTTATGTTCAAATGAGTGTTCAAGTAAAAGAAAGGGCCAGGCACCTTGGCCTAGTAGTTAAAGTCCTCCCCTTGAGCGCCCTGGGATCCCAAATGGGCACCGCTGCTAATCCCGGCAGCCCTGATTCCCATCCAGCCTTGTGCTCGTGGCCTGGGAAAGTACTCATGAGCGGCACAAGGCCTTGGGACCCTGTACTCCAGTGGGAGACCCAGAAGAGCCCCGGCTCCTAACTTCGGATTGGCCCAGTGCCGGCAGTTGCACCCACTTGTGGAGTGAATCAGCGGACAGCAGATGTTTCTGTCTCTTCTGCTTTCTCTCTATATATATCTGACTTTGCAATAAAAATAAATCAATCTTTAAAAAAAAATAAGCTGCAGAGGTCTTCTACCCACTAGCTCACTACATAGGTGGCTAAAATAACCAGTGGTGGACCAAGCTGAGTCCTGGAGCCTGCAGCTTCCTCCAGGTCTTGCATGTGGGTGATCAGGGCCCAGGCACTTGGTTGATCTTCCACTGCTTTTCCCAGGAGATTCACAGAGAGCTGGGCTGGACGTGGAACAGCTGATTCCATATGGGATGCTGGTGTTGCAGTTGGCAGCTTTACATATTACACCAAAATACTGACCTCTGCTTTAGCTCTTTTTTTTTTTTTTAAAGCGCTCATCTTTTTTCTTTTCTTTTTTTTTTTTTTTTTAAGATTTATTTACTTTGATTGTAAAGTCAGAGATATATAGAGAAAAGACAGAGAGGACCATCTTCCGTCTGATGATTCACTCCCCAAGTGACCACAGCGGCCTGAGCCATGCCAATTTGAAGCAGGAGCCAGGAGCCTCTTCTAGGTGTCCCCCAGGATGCAGGTTCCCAAGGCTATGGGCCATCCTTGACTGGTTTTACAGCACACAAGAAAGTAGTTGGATGAGAAGCAGGGCTGCCAGGATGAGATCTGGCACCTTATGTGACCATGGCATGTTCAAGGTGAGGACTTTAGCTAATAGGCCACCGGGCTCTGCCCTGCTTTAGCTTTTGACACAAGTGACACTGTTTTTCTTGCTTTTTGTTTCTCCTATGTTAATTATGTCAAGTCTTTTCCACATGAGTCAATATTTTTAGGTTCAAGATTGTGAATAAATTCTAATGGTGTATTTAGTATGGGTAGGGTAGAAGGATTGGAGTCTAACATTTCCTCTATGTGCTCTCATTTTGTGTTTCTTTAGGACTTGGTTTGACTTTATTTTCTTCATGTAGGGTTATGTGAGATCTCTGATCACATTGCTAAGTAGCAGTTCCCACTGGCTGGGCACTGATACTGTAGCATTAACTTGTCCTGATTACTGTCAGTCGGTGTGTACCTTCCCTTGCTGTTCTATGAGATTTTCCTTCACATAATGTGCTGCTGTATTTAGAATCACTGGGAAGAAGCAGGAGGTCCTCAAAATTGTGTGATTCTGCCCAGCACCCACTCAGCCCTCCCATAAACCAGTGGGAACTGCAGCCTTGTTGAAGTCACCCACAGTAAACCCCAGCTGACCTGCCCCCTGTCCTAGTTCCCATGCTTGCCAGTATGTACAGCAGACTAGTTTAGTCTGTTCCACATCTCATTCAGCTCTCCTACATGTCAGTTGGCATTAAAGCCTAGTTCAACCCAACAAGCTCCATTGTCCAGCCTACACATATCCTGGTGGTTGCTGTTCTGTCCAGCCTCCCCTGCCCCAGTCCTGGTTTTTGTGCTCTTCAATGGGTGTGGTAACCCAATTAGGAGGTGCCCACTTTTTCCTTATTAGGCCACTCCCACTCCCGGATCATGCACTCTCCAGATGGTTCTGCAGTTTGACTTGACAGAGTTAGCTCCCAGTGCCTTAATCTGCTATCTGATGCTGTGGCAAAGCCCAACCAACCCTCACCCACTCTAACCTTTGTTAGCACCAGTAGGGACAGTCAACCAATCCTGGCTCTTCTTTAATCTGGTTTGCATCAGGCCCACAGGCATTGTAGCCTACCCGGTCTGGTCTGTCCCCATCCCAACAAATGCTCTCCAGTGGGTGAGGTATTCCAGCAGGGGAACCCTCTACATTCCCCCTAGAAGTTTTACCCACTCCCTTCCTGGTTCCTACTAGTGCTATGGCCCTTTTTGGCATGGCCTGCCTCACCTTGGCATTTACTAGTTGGTACTCTAGCCTGCTCCAGTCCAGCCTACCCCCAATTCCAGCTGATGCAGGTTTCAGTCAAGCCCAGCCCAGCGTGTATCCTATCCCAGCTGTAATGTGTGCTGGGTTGGGTTGCGACCATAACTAGCCCAACCCACAATATTCTGTTGCTTGGATTCATCAACAGCTAATGTGAACTGATTCAACCTGACCAGTGCAAAATGTGTCAGTGGGTACCTTTCCCTGGCCTGATCTGGGCTGTTCCTTGTTGTGCTTCCTGTGTATATTTTCAGGGTTTTGTCCTGATAGAGGAGTTGCCCAGATTGCTCCATCAGATCCTCTCCCAATGCCAGAAATCCCACATATTGGTGCATCTATGAGCCAGCTCTACTCAGTTCATCTCCTGTTGTAGCAGGAACAGTGAATCCATTCTGGTTCTTATTGTTGGATGTTTCAGCACAGACAACATTCATCCATACCCAAACATAGTTCACACATGGCTCAGTAGGTGCAGAGATCAAGCCTAGTCCATCCTGTATCTACCCTGGTCCTCCAGAGCACGAGATGGTGCTACAGTCTAGCCCAGCTTGGTGCATCCAGTCCCAGTCCACAAAAATGGAGACTGCAGCCATACCCAGACCAGAATGGATTTCCCACTCCAGTCCCCATGCTTCTCAGTGGGAACCCCAACCCAGCTAGTGTGTCCCCTTAGCTGCTTAACCAGGCCTATTCCCAGCCATAAATCATGTGCTTGCCAGTGATTGCTCTGACTCAGCTTGGCATAGCCCCAAACTTGTCTAGTCCTTTGCTTTAGATGCTGTGTCCTAGCATCCCTGGCTCATGCAGATCAGTAGGTGTAAGATCCTAGCTCTGTATGACTTATGCTCCATTCTGATTTCTATTTTCGCTTGTGAGCTAAAGTTTGCTTGGTCCTGCCTGATTTACACTGTTCCATTGCTGACCCACACATTATCCAGCCATTGGAGCTATTTTGCCCAGTTCGATCAAACCCCAGGCCTGGAGCAGGTGTTCACTAGCAGGAGCTGTGACCCACGAGGGGAGTTTCCCAAGTTCCTCCACTTGACCGACTTCCAGACCTAGTTCTCTTACATGCCAGTGGGTATTAGGCCATTGCTGGGCATAGTCTGGCCTTCCATTTGGCCTTGTATGCACCCTATTCAGGATGCACATTTGGTTGCTGCTGCCTTTATCAGCACAGACTGTTGTTGGTTGCTTTACCCATGAGTGATGGCAGGCTCCTTGGTCACACCTAGCTTAGTCCATCACCACTCCAACTCTTGAACTAACCAATGGAACTAGTATTTCCAGAGTTTGGCCCACACATGCTGCACAGAATCTACCCCCCAGAAATGATTCTTTCATGTGCTGGTTAATGTCATGACCCTGAATGTGATGTGTCTCCTGATCCATGAATCTGTCAGGTACTAGGATCTGGTTCTGCTAGACAAGCCCCCAGCCAGAGCTTTTGCATGGACTGGTGTAAGTTGGTCAGCACTGTTGAGTGATAACACAGGTCTCAAAGGAGGCAGATATATCAGTCTGACCTATGAAGATGATCTAGTTCCTCTTCCCAAAACTACCAGGTCTCAGGACCCTCACGTACCTTTAAATGAAAAGTTACTCTGTTGGGAGTGTTAAGGATTGATTCACAACCCAGAAGCACAGTGGATGGAACATGGAGGTACCTAGGCAGCATGGAGCATCAGCTGAGCCTGCCTGGCCCTTGAGAGGTTTGCAGGCAGGCCAGAAATGGATATAGATATGGATGTGTGTGTGTGTGTGTGTGTGTGTGTGTGTGTGTGTGTGTGTGTGTGATGGGGGTGTCAGAGAGCCACCCTCACCCTGTAGTGCACAGTAGGCAAGGTGGTGCCAGCTGAAAAAACCCATCCTTGCAGCATCAGGCATGCCTGGCTTGCTAATGATTGGCAGTCACAGGGCAAGCCAGCTGATCTGGAGCGGCAGGTGGGTGAGCAGCCTACTGCAAGTGCCAGGTGGCTGACTGAACCTGATGGGATGGATGTGCTGGGTATGCTGCGTGTGCTGGGGTGCCTGGCCCTGGAGCAAGGGGGTGTAGCAGAAGGGATAGAGGTGCAGGGGCATCGGCCTAGCTGTTGTGGCTCTGGAACTAATGCCAGTTGCGCTAGGAGTGCGTGGGGTGGGATTGAAGTTGGCCTGGCTCTTTAGGGGCCATTGGGAAAGGATGCTACAGGTGCACGATGGGTGGAGTGTTCTGGCTGATTGTGCCAGTCCTCGGGTCACCGGTTGGGCTTGGGAAAGGCAGGCTAGTTGGGGCTCACAGGCTAAGCAGGTCTGTCCCTGCAGCAACTGACATGCTGGAGTGCTAGAGGCACTGTAGGCCCTGGGTAAACAGGTCTGGCCCTGAAGTACAGGCAGAGTGAGGGCTGGAGCACAAGTACACTGGCCTAGCCCGTGTGGCCTGACTTTGGAGTAGCAGGCATAGTGGTAGGACCGGCAGGCCAGAGGTCCTGAAGAACACCAGCTGAGCCTGCCCAACCAAGGAGCTGCTGGTGGGTGAATGGCTATCTGGTGAGCATGTTTGTGGCTCAGCACGCTTGGCCCTAGAGCTGTGAACAGGGTGGGCATGCTAAAGGCATAAGGCAGGGGGTGAGGGGTGAAGGTGGTGAGGGGTGCAGCCAAGGTGGCTTGGCCTGGAGAGCCAGGCAGGTCAGCGGGGTGTATTTGCTGTGGGAAGGGTTGCTCTGGTCCTATCGATCTGACCCTGAATCAACTTTCTGGAAGGCAGAGTGGGCCGAGAAGTGGTGCAGAGGTCCCAAGCCAAGCCAGTATGGTCCTGGAGTGAGAGTCAATGGTTGTGTGTGTGTGTGTGTGTGGCGGGGCAGAGCTGCTTGCACACACCTGGCCCTAGTGCAGTGAGCTTGGGTGAGGGGGCATGCTAGAGGCTCATGCTGTGCCAGCACCAGCTAGCCGTGAAACAGCTGGAAGGCAGGCAGGTTGGGATATGAGGGACATTGGCACAATTGCTGTGTCTGGAGTGGCACACAGGGTGACCGTGCTGTGGGACTGGCACCTCTGTCAGGGTATCTGGCCCTGGAGCAATGGGCAGGCTAGAGGTACAGGGCTTGCAGCTGAGTGGGCCTGGACATGGAGTGATTGACATGGCCACCAGTAGGTCGGGATCGCTCTCGACATCTATGATAAGACAGCTGTGGCATCAGTGGCACTGGCAGAGGCAGCCATGGGCCAGAAAGAGGCAGAAGCTACAGTGAAGGAATCATTCATTTAGCTGCTGTTTACAGTTACATTTACAAAGTAACTGATTATAAGCTTCCTAATAAACAGTTAGGTTTTTGTCTGTGACATGATCTCTTCAAATGAATCTTGCTTATTTTGTAGGATTGATTCTAAGCAAAGTGGTGTCCCTTTGTAGAATCACAGTGTGTTGTCTCAGGGGTCCTATTTGGTAGCAACAGAAACCTTTTCAACAATGATCCCTATGCTCACGTTGTATCATTTCTCACGGAGTCCACATCCAGAACAGGATGTCTGAGCTTCTAATTCCATCAGTGTCAGGGATCTCCTGGACTCCCCTCCTCCCCGCCCCTGGCCTTTCACTTGACTGGCCATCATTGGGCCACTGCCTTGCTTGTTCAGCATCAATGGTAAGATGTGGGCAGGGCAGTGTCTGGTCCGGTGACCCAGCTGGATGTTGACTGATTCTATAGCAGTGCTGTTAGCTAATACTGGGTTCTGTTAGAGCCACAGGCATACTTATCAGTTAGAGCTGAGAATTAGCCTAGCCATTCACTCAGCCCTGAGAGCAACACAATTTTGGTTGTGCTTGTTTTTTGGATGTTATATGGAGATTCATCATACTTGACTAAATGTGTGCTTGTCAACATTTTTAAATTCACATTGTGAATTTACATTATACATTGTGCATTTATACACTCATGTTTTATGTTTATATAATTAATATAAGGCAGGACGATTAGGGCAGGAAGATGTAGGGCTGCTGAACAGAGACTTGGTATATTATTTCAGCTGTCTGAATTTATTCAAACATATACGTTATTCATGTATACATTTTTGTTTCATACGCTTCCAACATCACAGAGATTTGTGAATAATTCGGCGTCCTTCTAAGATGCATCATGAAAAGATTATTACAAATCCTAATTAGGCAACAGATCCCCTAAGAGAAGTTAATTATCAACATTGTTTTTCAGTGCTGGCTCCCTGCCAAAGCACCAGTTCCAACCCGGGTCACCAGAAACAGGAGAACAGGTGACCATATAGGGCCCAAGCTCTCTGTTTTGGGACAGCCTCCTGGAGCTCAGCCAGCTGAATGAACAGAGCGCCCCCATGTGACATGCTGTGGAAGAGTCACGCTTCCAGCCTGGACATCCCAGGGACTGCATGAGGAAATTGTTGACTGTTACAACTTCGCATCCCCTTGTCCTGAAGATGCAACCATGAGAAAGGAGATGGTGTAACTGTGGGGAAGGATCTCTGGCTGGCAGCTGATGTGCAGATATTTGGCAGCCTTAGTATAGGTCTTTATCTTCCAACCATCAACACAGGTCTGGTTGTGCTTGGGACGTGAGTGTATCTTCATTTGTGGTTTTTGGAGCAGTCTTTGTGGAAGCACAACATAGTGCAGATATGTTCCATTGTTGCAGAGTGCGAGAGAGATCATGCCAGACCCAAGTGTAGGATGTTAGGAGGAGTCTCTATTGCCCAAGCTTGGCAACCGCAGCTCCTGCTATAAGCAAGGAACCACTGTACTGCGTGGCAGAAGTCAGGGGTTTTTAAACCCTCCAATCAGTTTGAAAGGTGCACAGTACAATGTCTTATACAATACATTACTTCTGATTGACTTCAATAACTGGTGGTAGAAAGGGAGGGCTGGGAGACACTGAGGGCTTCTCCCTAAGGATGAAATTAACATTGCATTGCTGTTAGGCCCCACTTTAGGAAATCTTTTGAGAGTACATAATTAGAAATGAAACAGTTCCTGTTCACAGGGACCTCAACAAGTTTTGGCAGGTAGAATCAGCTGCTATAGCCTCATTCTGATGGCTGTTAGCTTTCTCCAGCTGCATTCATGAGTTAATGTCCAGGAAGCTGATGAAAACCTGCCAATACTTCCTGTTGAGAATTCTAGGGAAGTTGTAGTTACTTGAAAACTGGTATTAGGGTAAAAGGAGATGCCTATATCACCAAAGAAGAGATCATGAAAGCCAGGACAAATGGGTGCAGACAGCATGCTGTGCTAAGGAACCCCTACTGCTGGAATTCATGTTGTGGGTGCCTGGGGATGGGTGTGATCTAACGGAGGAACACAGTGCTGTGATGAGCTTCTGACAAAAGTTTATTTCCAGGGATTCCGTTTTTAAACATTTGCAGAGCAACACTTGAAACTTAGTTCAAACAGGTTAAGCTTCTGTGAAACATTAGTTATCATTCTCAGATTTAATTACATTAGTTTAAACTTAAGCTACATTGCTCAGATTAATTGAAATAGTTCAAACTCAGGACTTTGTCACCAGACCGAATTGGTTAGTGAATTAAATATATCACTCATATGGGCAGGGAGTTCCAGGAAAGTTAACAAAGCTGTTTCGATTTGGGGTAGAGTTTTGTTCTTGCCTAATCTATCAACTAGAGTGCAGATGCTTATCAGGAAGGCAGGAAAGGAAGGCACATCCAAGGAGTCACTGGAAGCAAAAGTGCACTCTGGGCGAGGAGGCCCTCCCCCTCCTCCTTCCTGGAGACTTCTCAACCTCTGCCATCGCAGCTAACCTGTCAGATGTGATTCCATAGTGTTGAGTCATGCCATGTCATTACTCGTGAGGTTCTTCCGCAACTGAGATTCAGAAAGTACTTTAGGAAGAATCAGCAGTCACTCCGGAAGTGATCGTCCACCACAGGTGGATTAAGGCGCACAACCAGTATCAGGGCTGTGCTACTGCCAGGTGCCTGACCCTGTCTCTGTCCAGCCCCCAGCTCTTCTCTTCCGGAGCCTCTGAGTCCTCAATGCTGTCACTCTCTGGAAGCAACATTGAATCAGACATGCCACCCTGTACCACAGCCAGTGCTTCCCAAGTCAGTCAACAAGCACCACCTTCTCTGATGGCCACTCCTGGCACATGCTATTCTGACGAGTATGTCTCAGTGCCAAACTAGGATAGTCTTGACTAGGCAGGAGCCCCAGAACTAGCATGGGCAAGAAGATGGGGTGCTGCTGAACAAGACTCGGGGTGCCACCTAAGACACTGGGATTCTTCTGAGCACCAAAGTTTAAAGAGAAAGTGCCAGATTTGCATTTTCTACAGCCTGGCATGCTTGTGAAATAAAGAATGGAGAGAATTAGCAGTACACCCTCTGGGTAGAGGCTTGAATTTTTTAACCCTTCCTAGCCTGGGAACATTTTTCCCTGTGCGCTGCAGGTTTCTCTGAGCCTTAGCTATAGGAATATGTAATTCTATGCTTTTTTTCTCAGGATGTTTCTCACTGTCATGAATGATGGGTTCATGTGCTGAACCAAGGTTTTCCCATGCTATTGTAACTGACTTCAGTAATGAGCTGTCATGTATCTTGCAAGGCTTTCTGCAGTTTTTGTTGTTTGGTTTTAGAAATTAGCTATCTACCAGTTTCTAATGTTATCCTAACTCTGATCAGATCTGGCCTATAGTGACTGTGAATATGCACTTGATTGTGTATATTATTTTGATCAATTCCTGTGGACCTCTGAATTCTTCAGATTTCTGAACCAACTATCTTTTTTTTTTTTAGATTTATTTATTTTTATTGTATAGTCAAATATACAGAGAGGAGGAGAGACAGAGAGGAAGATCTTCTGTCTGATGATCCAGTCCCTAAATGACCACATTGGATGGTGCTGAGCCAATCTGGAGCCAGGAGCCAGGAGTTCTTCCTGTCTCCTACAAAGGTGCAGGGTCCCAGAGCTTTGGGCCATCCTCGATTGATTTCCAGGCCACAAGCTGGGAGCTGTATGGGAAGCGGGGCTGCCGGGATTAGAACTGGTGTTCATATGGGATCCTAGCAATTTTCAAATGAGGACTTTAGCCACCAGGCCACACCGCCAGGCCATAACCAAGCATCCTGACTTTGGGACTTCCGACGTGATCTCAAACTCTCAAAGAATGAGACTGAACTTGGATGGTATGATTGTCATTTGGGATAATTTAGTTCATGCGAATTACGTTGTGAGGTTACAGAATTATTCTGAATGTGTTGCCTTAATGTCACTGTGTATACCTAGAGATGTGCTATAAAGAGGAGCAAATTCTGCATATAAGTTTGTGTGTTCTATTAAAGTGAATGGATATTTGCATGGTACAAAGGTCTTTGATTCAAAAGTTTTAAAATAGCTAATGTATACTAGTGCCTATGTTTATGATGTCTTCTAATTGTAAAGTTATGTCTTACTGTGGGATGACTTGTATTCTTCTTGCATTGTGAATTATTCATATTCTTATTTGCAAAAAGCATTATTTGTAAGATATTTTGTCCCTCAGGAAAACAACAAATTCTGGGTTTTTTTTTGAAAAATTTGTCTGAGGATTTTTTATTTATTTATATTGCAAAGGGACAGAGAGGAAGATCTTTTGTCCATTGAGTTACTGATCCTATGGCTGGATCAGAGCCAATCTGAAATTTGGAGCCCGGAGCCTCTTCCTGATCTCCCACGAGGATGTAGGGTCCCAAGGCTTTGGGCTGTCCTCAACTGATTTCCCAAGCCATAAGCAGGGAGCTTCTGAAAAGTGGGGCTGCTGAGATTAGAACCAACACCTATGTGGGATCCCAGTAGGTATGAGGCAAGGACTTTAAACACTAGGATAACATGGCAGGCCTAGGAAATAACAAATTCTTAAAGGATGTGTGGTATAATTGATCATATTACATAAAGCATTTTCTAAATATATGTCTTTGGTACCTGGAATTAGAAACCGATCCTTTGTCAAAGCCAAGTTTTTAAGCATCTCTCTCTTTTTTTAAAAGTGTGTTTCTTTTTTTTTTTTTAAGATTTTATTTTATTTTTAATTGGAAAGGCAGATATACAGAGAGGAGAGACAGAGAGGAAGATCTTCCATCCGATGATTCACTCCCCAGGCGGCCGCAATGTCTGGAGCTGAGCCAATCTGAAGCCTGGAGCCTCTTCCAGGTCTTCTACACGAGTGCAGGGTCCCAAAGCTTTGGGCAGTCCTTCACTGCTTTCCCGGGCCACAGGCAGGGAGCTGGATGGGAAGCAGGGCTGCCGGGATTAGAACCGGTGCCCATATGGGATCCCGGGCGTGCAAGGCAAGGACCTTAACCAGGCCAGGCCCTAAACATCTCTTTTTAAGTGATTTTCTTTGTATTGGTGACTAAAATATTCTAGCTAGCTGGATCCAGTAAGTTTTATTTCTGACTCTTGTGTTGCTTCAAGGTATGGGATGAACCAATGTGATAGCTCTCTTCCATGTGTTTTTGTTTGTTCGGCTTGGTGACAAGCCACATGTGTCGTTTTTGTTCTATTAAGATAATCTTTTTGTTTTCCCAGTCTTCCATTGAGTTGGAATTATTTGAGAAAGCACTGTGTCAATAATCAGTCCACCCATATTGTGCCTATTCCAGCCAGATATTTTAAGGCTTCTTGGCATCCATGAAAGTCATTTAAAAGCTCAGAAGCTTCAAATTTGTGGACTTTGGTATTCCCAAGGAGTCCTGCTGGGAATGTTAAAGGATTTATCCCTAATTTTTTGGGTCTGACCACTGATTAGGCTATTTGGATCATATTAAAAGATACTGTCAAAATGTTCAGTGGTACAACCTTAGGTTATAATAATGAAAGGTTAATGCGGGCCAGGTGCCTTGGCCAGTCAGCTAAAGTCCTCACTTTGAAATCACCAGGATCCCATATGGACAATGGTTGTAATGCTGGCAGCTGCTTCACTTGCCATCTAGCTCTCTGCTTGTAGCCTGGGAAACCAGTCAAAGCCTTGGGACCCTGAACCCGTGTGGGAGACCTAGAAGAATTTCCTGGCTCTTGGCTGTGGATCGGCACAGTACCAGCCATTGAGTTCACTTGGGGAGTGAATCATCGGAGGGAAGATCTTCCTCTGTGTCTATCCTCCTCTCTGTATATCTGACATTGTAATGAAAATAAAATAAATTTTAATAATAAAAAAGAGAAATGTTAATGTAACAAGCTGCTAGTAGTACAAATGTCCAAACCTCACACAGGTCTAAGGATCTTGTTGCTTTATTAGTCACAATTGTTATCTTAATGAGAATGGCCCAGAGGCCTAAAGAATACAAGCGTGTGTAAAGTCCTATCATGAGTTTCACAGTGCTGTGTGACGTGTAGATGTGTGTGTGATATACAGTTCTAATCATGGGTGCTTCAACTTGTAGGTTCCAACAGACCTATTGCATTTATTGCTGATAAAGTTGAAACCTAAACAGTAAGCTACAGATTTCAACGGAAAGTTTCGTTAAGTCAGGTTACTAAGAGCAAGATGCAATTGTAAATGACTGGTATGTTTAAAACACTTAACAGATTCTTAAAAAGGTGTTACAAAAACTGTATTGTTTTGTAACGTGTATTTTACCTGCATGTATATGTCTATGTGGGTGATCTATTTAATTGACTAGTAGGTAAAAATGTTAGCTATGTGGTCTGTTTTAACTGATTTAGATAAAAATGCAAAAAACGAAGATGTCAGAATGTATTCCCAGCACCACGTCCCACTTGCTAAGGAGGTCATTGGAGATTTGACTGTCCTCAAAGGCCAAGAACTTCGGGGTCAGCCATTTCCTATTGGATCTCCCATATGGACCAGATGCATCTCAGTAACCTGTGCAGGTTCAAGGCCCTCCACAGGCTTTGGTGACACCTCAGATCAGCACCAAGCCCTGGGTGGTTCTCATAGTGGAAGACTAAGTTTCCCTCTGCGCAAAGGAAAGCAGATTTCTCTGTCCTTAGTTCTAGTTTTGGAACCCTTCCCTCACTTACAGTCACCATAAGGGCCTCTCAGGAATCCCAAATCAGCTGACAGAAAAAGATGAATCCAGAAGCTTTGTACATCTAGGTGAAGGTTAGTTAGCCTGTACCGGCTCAGCCTGTCCCACTGCCCAGGCTCTCAACAGGGCATGCATTCCATCTCTCTCTTCAGTTCTTCATTCTCCCTCTTCAGGCCTCATTGCTCTGAGGCAGTGTTCATGTCCTCCCCATTTACTAAATCATTAGGGATTTCTCTACTCATTTACTCAAGTTTCTTCCGTACACCAATTGTCAATACATGCCTTGTTAGAACTACACAACAAGTTAATTACTTGCCTCTGCCCTAAGGTGCAACGTTCTGTAAAGTCTTACTAGAATACCACAAACTGCTGGATTATTATAACTAACAACTAGTTTAAATCTTTTGCAATCTAGGCAACGATCCAGATAAGTCTTGGAATGGAATGTTTTCCGTGCTGTGCTTTATGTTCTTGGCTGAATGTCTTCCCTAGACACTTAAGGTTTACATTGATGAGGAAAGCATAATTTTTTTAATGTAACACTCATATGCAAAACTACTACAGCATTTTCAAAAGTCAAATGAGTTTAGAATATGATTTACAATTCTGTAAGTTCTTTCAAAATATTTTTTTCAAAAACCACAATTGTAATGCTAGACAAAAACATAACTCCATGAACACTATTTATTATTTACTTATTTTTATTGCAAAGTCAGATACACAGAGAGGAGGAGAGACAGAGAGGAAGATCTTCCATCTGATGATCAAGTATCAAATTGAGATTTCCAACTGAATTCATTACATCCTAGGTTTGGAAGACCATAATTGTCTAACGTTTTGTAATGTAGACTTAATTTGCATTGACCTGACTCTAGCCCTGACACATTTTTCATAGATTACATTAAGAGTTATAATTTGGGCCCAGTGCAGTTGCGTAGTGGCTAAAGTCCTTGCCTTGCATGTGTCAGGATACCATCTGGGCACTAGTCTAATCCTGGCAGCCCTGCTTTCCATCCAGCTCACTGCTAATGGCCTGGAAAATCAGTTGAAGATGGCCCAAAGTCTTGGGAGCCTGCAATCATGTGGGAGATTCGAAAGAGGCTCCAGACACCTGGCTTCAGATGGGCACAGCTCTGGCCAATGTGGGCACTTGGAGAGTGAGTCAATGGATGGAAGAGCTTCCTCTCTGTCTCTTCTCCTCTCTGTAAATCTGATTGTGCAAGAAAAATAAAATAAATATATTTTTAAACAGTTAAGTTTAATCATACACAAATGTTCATAGGGTACAAGAGGCTGGCTATTATGTTTGCTATGGGATGTGAGTGAGATCACTCCAGACAAGTCTAGGGTTTATTAAGCAGTGTTGATTAACTGAGCTTGGTGATAACAGGGCCTACCAGAAATAACAAATCACAAATCCATATAGCAATCCAGTCAATCAAAACCCCAAGAGGAACAAATGGTCATTCCTCTGAAGTCCATCCATGAAACTGAGGATCTATGTCCCAGCTTCCCCAACAACGTAAGTTATGCTAAGAGACATGCACAAGTAATCTGGACACACAAAGCTGTGGACATTCACTTTTCCCTGGCTTCTCTGCCCACATTTCATCACTGCTAGGCCTTACCTTTCCTGGAATTCTTTTTTTTTTTTTTTTAAGATTTATTTTTATTGTCATTACAAAGTCAGATATACAGAGAGGAGGAGAGACAGAGAGGGAGATCTTCCATCTGATGATTCACTCCCCAGGTGAGCGCAATGACCAGTGCTGAGCCGATCCGAATCCAGTTGCCAGGAGCTCTTTCAGGTCTCCCATGCAGACGCAGGGTCCCAAAGCATTGGGCCATCCTCTACTACTTTCCCAGGCCACAAGCAGTGAGCTGGATGGGTAGTGGAGGTGCCAGGATTAGAACCGGTGCCCATATGGGATCCCAGCGCATTCAAGGTGAGGACTTCAGCTGCTTGGCCATGCTGGCGAATCCTCCTGGAACTCTTGAAAATACACAATTAGAAATACAAAGCATCTTAGAATTAACATCTTTATTGTCCCACCCAAGCAATGATCAGAAGCTGAGGAATACAGACATATATATTTGAACTCCACAGTCAGACGATACAACCTCCAATTCTCTTTGTGGTTTGAGTTCTGAATCCATTCATTGAGTTGCGGGGAGTTGGATGTTCCCAATGAAACTTCATTTGGGATAATCACAGACCTGTTCCTGTGTGTGCTTGCTAATACAGGTCTGGCAGAATCTGTGATCTAAATCAACATATGCACACACTGGTGCTTGCAATTGCTGGGTCACTTCTGTCTCCAGCCCTGGTTTCTATTGAAACCAATGGGTGTTTTGCAGCACAGCCCAGTTCTGCCCAGCACACACTCAGCCTTCATACAAACCAGCAGGAGCTGCAGCCTAGTCAGAGAGATCCACAATAACCCCCACCAGGCCTGCCCCCTGCCCTGATTCCCATGCTTGCCGGTAGGTACAGCAGACTGGTTCAGTCTGTCCCCTATCCCATTCAGCTAATGTATATGTAAGTGGGCACCTAAGGCTAGTTCATCCCAACCAGCCCCACTCTCCACTCTAGTACCACTATCCAGTAACCACTATCTAGTGCTTGCAGGTGCCACTCTCAGACTAGCCATGCCTGCCCCAGTCCTGGTTCTCAAGCTCCCCACTGGGAGTGACAACCTAAGAGGGAAGTGTCCATTGTTTCCCTATGGGACCTAATCCCACTTCCAGGTCTTGTACTCTCCAGGTGTTTCTGCAATTAAACTTGACAGAATTTGCTCCCCCTCTGCCAGTTGGTGCTGGGGTCAAGCCCAGTCAACCCACACACACTCTGGCTTATGCATACACCACTAGATACAGTCAGCCCAGCCTGGCTTTCCCCTGATCCAGCTCACATGAGGTAAACAGGTCTTGTAGCCCTGTCTGGTCTGTCTGCCACCATCCAAGCTCTCAGGCTCACCAATGGGAGGAGTGGTCCAGCATGGGAGCCCCCCTTAGTCCTCCTACACGGCTCACCCCTCTCCTAACACCCCTGGTGCTCACGTGTGCTGGTTGAGCACTGTGGCCCAGACTGGCATGGCTCACCTCACCTTGGCATTAGCCAGTGGATGTTTTAGCCTTACCAGGCCTGGCTCAACCCCAGTTCCAGCTCATGCTGCGGGGGACTACAGACTATCCCTGCCTAGCCAGTCCTTACTACCAGCCCTAATGGAACTAGCTGACCAGCATGTCCCACACACGATTCTGGTTCTCAGATCTGACAGCAGGTGAAAGGAACTGCTCCAGCCTGGCTCGCCCCCTGACCTAAGCCAAATGCATGCCAGTGGTATCCTAACCTGGCCTGGTCTGGGTTGCTCCCTGTCTTAGTTCTTGTGCTTACTTGTAGGGACTGTGTTCCTACAGAGAAGTTCCCCAAACTCCTACATCAGGACCCCTCCCTGCCAGATCTCATGCACACCAGTGGGTCCATGGTCAGCCCTACTTAGTCTACCTCCTGTCCTAGCAGGAACAGTGGCCTTTCCTGACCAGCCCTCACTCATTCTCATTCTTACTGTTGCGTGCTACAGAAAAAGTAAATAAATCTTATAAAAATTAGTATAAGTCATTAAAAAGGAAACACCATGTAAATAATCAATTTCAGGAACATGAACAACATTATTCTTCATAAAACATGTAAGCTTTCATTAGATTAAAACAGAATTTTCTGAAATACTTATGAGTAAGATATTTTAAAGCAGAAACCAAAAGCCACAAGTTGTGGAAACCAAGTCACTGAAATACACATATTTCATAACACAGGAAATACAAATACAATGTTTATCACATACAACACTGAAAGTCTTCAGATTAAATCTTGACAAATCTTCTCACTTGGTCTCTTAAGTATTGTTGTGAATATATAATCAGGAATTTAAACACAGAAAGGAAATTGTAGCATAGTGACAGAATTGTCAATATATACTAATGGGCCTTTTATACAAACCAAACATAAACTGATGGAAGAATCAGGCAAGATTTCTAGGTAGGAGAAAAAGATCTAGAATCAAGTTACTATGTACTACTAAGAAACAATATGGAACAATAAGAAAATTTTAAAAAATATGGAAAAGGAAATGATCATCAGAGAAGCGAGATTGAAAAGATTAATTTATACTATATTTTCAAATATTTTTCAGTTTGGTAATATACAAGGCATATTACGTAACATCAAAAAGCCACCAAAAGACATCCCGGAAAATATTGAATATTCAGTGATTTGTAATTTGACACTATTGTCACACATTTTGGGGATTCTAGACTTGAACAGGATCCTGAAGCAGAGAGGGAAGGAGAGGCCAGGAGGTGGACTGATGTGAGAGGCGACAGCGGCCCCTGCTGTTGGAAGGCTCAAGCTGCAAGAGAGGAGGCCACTTCCTGCCTGAGGTGAAGCCCCGCCCCTCACTCCCCCTCCCTCCAGAATCCTACCTCACTGCCTCTCTGCCCTTTGTGATTCTGATTGGCTGCGCATTGTGACATACTCAGGGTCTGTGGGAGTGGTCCAAACAGGCGCACCCAGGAAGCCCTGTGGCAGCAGGCAGGAGGTTGTTGTGGGCGCCGCCATAGGCGCGTTGCTGGTTGTGCTGGTGGAGAGGCGCAGGTGGCTGAGCCAGTGCTGCCCTGTGAGCTCCCTCCCCGCAGGAGCCTGTGCAGGACACCCGACTGGTGAGAAGCTGGGAAGGGTGAGTGTGTGAGAGCATCTGCTGAGGCCCCGGGGCGGGCGGGGGCCAGGAGGGGGACCTTGGGGTCCTCACTCTGCAGCACTGACCTTGACCACTAGGACTCACAGTGGAACCCATTGTGCAGTGAGGAGGGGGGAGTGCCCAGGGACAGTTCGACCTTCATGATGGGCAGGATTCTCTCTCTCTTTTTTTTTTAATTTTATGTCAATTCGTATTTTAATTGGCCTGATTTTTTTGAATTAAGCAACAGTGTCTCGAGCCCACAGCTCAGTCCTCAGTGAAGCTCCTCTTAAGGGTCTGGTTCAGTTTTCTTGTTGCTCACACCAGACCAGCACAGACTCCAGCAGTTAGAACAAACAGCCTTGTTTTCCTCAGAGTTTTGCTGCAAGGTTGAGGGGCAGCATGTGGTGCTGGTGTTGTGCTTGGCAGAGGCCTGGGGTGGCACAGCGACCTTGTAGACAAGCCAAGGGAGTGCACGGGGACTCTCGCAAAGGGGCTTCTCTAGAAGAACCTGAGGAAGGAGCTGTGAAGGCAGCACTACTGATTTATCCTGATGGCTTCTGGTATGTTGTCACCCATTCCCTTAAGTTCTCCCAATTGGGATTAAATGTCCCCATGAGTTGCACAGGGAATAAATCAGGTTCAGCAGAGAGCATTAAGACAGGAAATAAACCCTTAAGGTCCAGAATTCTTGCATCAGTGTCAAGTGCTGCTCTGTGCCCTGAAAAATCACAACAGGAGTCACTATTTCCACTAAGATACCAATCACTAAGTTGTCTTTTTGTTTTTCTTTTTTGCTCTGCATCACAAAATAAGCATTAGCTCTTTAGAAGAATTATTTGTTGTGAACAATAGGTGTGGTGGAAAAGCAGTGAATGCTCACCTGACACAGCACAGGAAGGCATCCCTGCCCTGTGTGTGTGTGTGACAGTGGTTAAGATGACATTGGGATTCCTGTGTCTCCATCAGAATGCCTGGGTTTCATTTCTATGCAAATGCAGTGTGCAGCTACTGCCCAGGCTGGGAGGCAGCAGACAGTGGCTTGGGTACCAGTGTGAAAAACCTGACTTATTGTTGGTGTTATGGCTGTTGCTGGCATGAAGGAAGTGAGAGAGTGGATGAAAAAGTCTGCCCAGTACATAAAAAAATACTAAATTAAGCTTTAAAATCTTACTGCATCTCCTTTTACCTTCCTTAAGTGCATGCATTTTATTAGAATGTCCACAACTTGTGATCCCCCATTGAAACATTTACAGAGTCTTCACTACACACTTTTTGCTTGTCTTGGTTTCAAAACAATTTTTTTTAAGATTTATTTATTTTTATTGAAAAGTAGATATACAGACAGGAGAGACAGAGAGGTAGATCTTCTATCCAATGGTTCACTCCCCAAGTGACCACAATGGCTGGTGCTTCACCAATTTGAAGCAGGGAGCCAGGAACTTCTTCTACATTTCCCACTTAGGTGCTGGGTCCCAAGACTTTGTGCCATCTTCTACTGCTCTCCCAGGCCACAAACTGGGAGCTGGATGGGCAGTGGAACTGCCAGGATTAGATCCTTTGCCCATATGGGATCCTGGCATATTCAAGGCGAGGACTTAACCCGCTAGGCCACTGTGCCTGGCCCTAAACAGTTTGTAACAAAGAAACATGACTAACTTATCCTCTGGCTCACTAGTTCCTCCTGAAAGATAGCAGAGTGTTGCAGGTTGCCATTCAGTGTGGCAGCTGATGCCTTAAAAGTGGAGGGCATCAATTGGGTTGCATCTAGTTTTTATAGCTAACCCCTTGAAGCATTAATAATTTCTTTACCTATCCAAGGCTCCATTTCTTGGTGAATTACTAATGCCATGTAAAGAAATGAGTGATGCACTCTGGGTTGTCACAGTCTTGGCTACCTAGGGAGTAAAATTTTGGCAAAGGCCCAGGTAAATCCTAGGGTGATGAGCTTGGAATATATAGCAGTTTCATTTTGCATCCACAAGTTGGTTATTCAGAGGATAATTTGTACCAACAAAGAATCTTGGTGAAGGTAAAATTGTGGCATTTGAGAACACTTATCAGGTTGTGAGTGTATTTCTGACTGGTTTCATAAGTTATTTCAGGGAATATTTGCTGTGGTGCAACTTTGGTGGCAGAAAGGGTAAAAAAAAATGAGTGAATTTGACTGGTTTAATAAATAGTGCCATTTGTGCTCCATATCTTGGACAAGGGTCATGTTTAAATTTAATTTGATTTTTATTGGAAAGCAGTTATACAAAATAGAGGATAGACAGAGAGGAAGCTTTTTCTGTTTATTGAATCATTCCTGAAGTTACTGCAAAGGCCTGAGCTGTGCTGATCCAAAGCCAGGAGCCCATATCCTGTTCTAGGTCTCCCACATGGGGGCATGTTTCCAAGGCTTTGAGCTGTCCTCAACTGCTTTCCCAGGCCACAGGCAGGGAGTTGAATGGGAAGTGGAGGTCACAGGAATTAGAACTGGAACTTACTTGGGATCCTGGCCCATGCAAGGGGAGGATTTCAACCATTAGGATTTGGGCTTAGGCCTTTGTTAACGTGGACAAAAGAATTGAAAGAGTTGACACCCACTGTTCACTAATATTCACAGGCACCTTGAGATTGAGCCTTGATCCTGAGTCTTCTACTAATTGCAGATGATGAAATAATTGAATTGTGTGTGATTAGTTTTTCGTAGTAAATTTGTATTAAACAAACATAGCACATCAGGTGTTAAAATCACAGAGGCCACAGCATTCACTTAATCTTAAATGTGTGCTTGCATCAAAGAGGTAAGATGCTGCAGGAAATACTGCAGGCTGTGAGGAATTTCCATATCCACACTGGCACATTTCTGGCTGCTTAGGATTCCCTCCATCAGTGCAGTGAGCCCCCCTGGGCACTGTGTCCTCAGTGAGAGTGATCCCCAAGGCCTGGGAACGTGGGGAAGCTGCTGAGTGTGGGTCTCCCTGTGAAGTGTAAGCAGGCTGCTTCCCAGAGCTCATTCTCTGTCACGTCCTGGTGCTTTGATTCAGAGTTTGCTCACTTAAGCAGGAATGCTGTGCCCTGATTGGGATGTCACATCTTTGCTCTTTTGCATGGAACCTGAGTTTATTTTAATGGTCTCAGTGAAGGAAAACTAAGTTCTTGACAACTCTATTTCTGCATGCTTTCAGTAAGACTGGAAGCAATACAAACTGCATACCTATCGAGAAAAAATTCCTTGTCAGTTCAGGCCTTGGCCTCTTTGCTCTTCCATCTGCAGAGGTGACTGAATCCTAGCACTGTCTGATGATTGATGTTTGTGATGGCTTAAACTGTATTTTTCAGTAATGTGGTATCACAGTGAATCAAGCTGCTACCTGCATATGGGTTCAAGATGTGGCTGCTTCCTTTGCAGTTCTGTTCCTCACTACGAAATCTGGGAAAGCAGCCTAACATGTCCCCAAATCTTGGGTTCCTGCCCCCCTGTGGGGCACCCAGAAAAAGCTCTAATTTCCTTGCTTTCTTTGGCCCAGAAAGTGCTGTCATATATGGAGTTAACTAGAACATGGATCTCTTTCTTCCTGCCTCCTAATGAATAAATAAACCTTAAAAATATGTTTCTTTTCTTTTTAATTTTTTTGTTTGTTTTATTTGATTATTTTCAACTGAGAGCTACAAAGTAAGCTGCAGAGATCTTCTATCCACTGGCTCTCTACCCTGATGGCTGAAATAACCAGTGCTGGACCAAGCTGAGTCCTGGATCCTAAAGCTTCCTCCAGGTCTTGCATGTGGATGATCAGGGCCCAGGCACTTGGAGATCTTCCACTGCTTTTCCCAGGAGATTCACAGAGAGCTTGGCTGGAAGTGTAACAGTTGATTCCATATGGGATGCTGGTGTTGAATTTGGCAGCTTTACACATTATACCACAATGCTGGCCTTCAATTTAGGGTTTTTTGTTTGTTTGTTTTTTATAGAAGCACTCATTCTTTTTTTTTTTTAATTATTTATTTTCATTACAAAGTCAGAGATATATAGAGAAAAGACAGAGAGGGTGATCTTCCATCTGATGATTCACTCTCAAAGTGAATGTAATGGCTGAAGCCATACCAATTCGAAGCAGGAGCCAGGAGCCTCTTCCAGACCTCCCTTGTGGGTGCAGGTTCCCAAGGCTTTGGTTCATCCTGGACTACCTTCCCAGGCTCCAAGAAGGGAGCTGGAAAAGAAACAGGGCTGCCGGGATGAGATCTGGCACCGATATGGGACCATGGCACATTTAAGGTTAGGACTTTAGCTACTAGGACACTGGGCCGTGGGCCCTGCTTTAGCTTTTGATACTGGTGACAATATTTTTCTTGCTTTTTATTTCTCATATGCTAAGTATGTCAAGTTTTTTCCATATGGGTCAATATTCTTGGGTTAGAGATTGTGGCTAACTTCTGATGGTTTCTATGAAGTATTGTTAAGGTAGAAGGGTTGAGTCTAAGATTTGTTCCATGTGCACTTACTTATTCTGTGTTTCTCTAGGACTTGTTAGATGTTATTGTTTTCTTCATGTAGTGTTAAGTGAGATCTCTGATCACATTGCTAAGTAGCAGTTCCCACTGGCTGGGCACTGATACTGTAGCATTAACTTGTCATGATTACTGCCAGTCGGTGTTACCTTCCCTTGCCGTTCTGTGAGATTTTCTTTCACATAATAAGCTGTATGTTCTTCAAACTTGTGTGCGAAAAGCTGCAGTGAACAGCCACTTCTTGTTTTTAAATTACTTTTCTCAGGCCTGGCACAGTGGCTAAAGTCCTTGGCTTGAACGCACCAGGATCCCATATGTTCTCAGGTTCTAATCCTGGCAGTCCCGCTTCCAGTCCAGCTCCCTGCTTGCAGCCTGGGAAAGCAGTTGAGGACAGTCCAAAGTCTTGGGACTCTGCACCTGTGTGGGAGACCTGGAGGAAGTTCCTGGCTCCTGAGTTCACTTTGAAACAATGCAGGCCATTGTGGTCACTTGGGAAGTAAATCAGTGGACGGAAGATCTTCCTCTCTGTCTCTCCTAATCTTTCCAATAAAAACCAATAAATCTTTAAAAAAAGTTTTTCTCCTATTTTTAATATAAGTTATTTCATTTGTCCAAGACATAGAGACAGAGGGATCTACAATCTGGTTAACTCCTTAAAGTCTTCAAGATTGTGACAAGGTCAGGTCTAAAATTGGAGCCAGGAACTAAATCCGTGTCCATGACAGCAGGTGCAATGACTCACGTACTTGAGAAATTCCCTGCCTGCTTCCAGGGAGTGCGTTAGCAGCGAGATGGAATTTGTTGTGGAGCAATAACACAAACACGGACAGTCCAGTGTAGGGTGAGCGTCTCCTAAGCAGTTTCTCATCCACTCTATTAGATGCCCACATCTCCTCATTTTATTTTATTTTTTATTTTTTTTCAATTTTTTTCAAAGGATCGGCTTTTAATTTACAAGCGTTCTAAATGTACAGGATTTTCCTTTCAAAAAATCGTTATACACTATAAATACAGTACAATAATTATCTTGCACAACTAGTTCTGTCTCTGGGATTTTAAAACGTGGCGTGGGCGGTTGAAGGCAGAGGAAGACTGTGAAGCCGTGCAGGTGTGGGTATGTGTTGGGGGCCGGGGAGTACTCCAGTTTCTGGTGGCTGTACTCGGATCCCAGCATAGGGGTGAGGGGCAGCTGTGCGCGTCGCAGGGAGGACACAGGGGGAAGTTGGGGGACCCTGCTCGATCCCCACCAACCTCTGGTTTCCTCTAGGGCTGCTGTGTGGTCAGGGCTGACCCTCCCTGCTGTGGGT
This sequence comes from Ochotona curzoniae, assembly GCF_017591425.1. Classification (NCBI taxonomy): domain Eukaryota; kingdom Metazoa; phylum Chordata; class Mammalia; order Lagomorpha; family Ochotonidae; genus Ochotona; species Ochotona curzoniae. The sequence goes on along the minus strand of NW_024465444.1, from coordinate 10,211 downwards.
GCCCTCCTGCTGGCCCCGTGCAAGTGTGAGCTGTGGTGGGCATGGACACGTGGGCTGCGAGGAGGGAGGGAAGGAGGGGCCATCACCCTCTGTCCCCCTCCCCAGGCACGCGCCCCACTCCTGCATATCCGCCAGATGGCCCTGGATGACTGCAATAACTCAGTCACTGGATGGGCTGTCCCGGCCTCCCGCTGTTATCTGTTCAATGTCCTGGTGGACCAGGCCACCTTTGAAACTGGAGGATGGGTAGGCGTCGGGTCGGTGCAGGGGTGCATGGAGGCAGCAGGTGCTTGCGCACCGTGTGGCCAGCCCCCGGCACCTGCTGCAGGTTCAGGATGCTGTCGATGGCACTTTGCAAGTGCTCCTTGAGAGTGTCTTCTTGCGGACTGTCACTCGAGAAGCTGGCCTGGTCCATGTCTGCGGACTGGGACTTGTGCCACTTAGCGGGTGGCATTGTGGGGGCCTCCCAGCCGGCATCCCCACCCTGGGCATGGGCAGCTGCGTGGTTGGGCTCAGGCGGCGGGGCGGTGCCCTTAAGTAGCTGCTGCTACAGCTCGTCCTCCACGGCCGCCAGCTCATGGATGAGGCCGCTTTTGGCCTTGTCCACCTTGGCGGGCAGGGGCGTGGCGCGGTGGCCGCATGCTCCGGGTAGCTCTTGCATAGTGGCAGGCGTGGCCCAGTTGGCGCGGGCCTGTGGAGCTTGTGAGTGGTGGGTAGCACAGTGGTGGCTTGTTGTCCACGATGCTGTTCATCTGGCCGGCCTGGGGTGGTGGCGGGTGTGGGCGCTGCGGGGGTGCTGCGTTATGGGGCACAAGGGATGGCTGGTGCACGGGGTCCAGCGCCTTGTTGTGCACCACCTTGATGAGCCTGCCCTTCTGTCTGATCTTGAGCTTGAGACCAATGCGGCTCCACGCCTCCTAGGTCTTGATGGGTGGGCAGTTGCGGAAGCGCATGGGGCTATCCTCATTGGCGTCCAGGGAGGAGGCAGTGGACGACAAGGAGGAGGACAGGGAGGAGGACGCCTGTGCCCAGGTCACAGACAGAGATCCACCAGCCCCGCCATGCCATATCACAAGCTTGGTGAGCAGGTGTGACGGCGGTGGGGCAGAGGCGGTGGAGGAGGACGTCCCAGATCCGTGGCTGGACAGCCGATGCCCATCGGAAGAGGCGGGGAGCGGGAGGCCGAGAGCGTGAGGCCGAGAGCGTGAGGAAGACACGTACTCATTGGGTTTCTCCTTTGCCAGCTGTTTATCCAAGACAGGGGTGGTGTTTTCCTCCTGAATGAACGTTCGGTCAATCATGAGCATCTTCGCTGAGGGGTGAGACTCCTCCAGGGGCAAGAGTCGGTACTTAATGAGCATGGCCTGGGTGCGTTTCAGTAGCTGGGTGGAGACTGCCTCAACTTCCTCATCCACCTTGTGGTAGTTGCTGGGGGAGGAGAGGGCGCCCTGGTACACGTGGTAGGGCAGCAGGCACTGCAGGGAGGGGAGGCGGTCTTACAGTCGGGGTGCAGCATGGAGCCTTGGTGTTTGTGCAAATGCTCCAGGAAACAGGCCTCCTTGCTGGGTTGCAGTGTAGGGGCCTTCTTCAGCTGCAGTTAAGGTACAGGGTCCTTGGTCACACTCGGGGCTGGGATGCTGCAGGCAAAAGCTTTGCTTTTGGCGGGGAGCAGAGGAGGGAGGCCTGTGTTGGCCATGGGTGCAGGGGCAAGGGCATGGCTCGGGGCGGTGGGGGTTCTGGAAGGGGCCTGGCCGCTGACCAGCATTAAGGTCGTGGGGCTGGCCAGGGCCTGTGGGGTGGCAGCAGAGCCCCCCCCCCCCCCGCCTTGTGCTGGAGGAGGATTCCAGAAGAAACCTGGTGGAATCTCTCCAGCAGGGCGTTTGGCTGGGGCTTCCGGCCACCATCTGGAAGGTCCGTGGGGGCGGTGGCAGGGGCACCACAGGCTCGGGGACCAGGGGGAGGTGTGGCGGGGGTGTGGGGGCCTTATGGGGTCCCTGGCCAGCCGGGAACTGAAGCTGGAAATCAGATGGCATGGGGCCAGGCACCCTGGTGGACATCTCAGAGGAAGCTACAGTGGAGGCCGCCGTGGGGTGGGGGTCAGGAGGCAGTGACCCCTCAGCTGGCAGAGGAGGCAGGGGGCCAGGGATGATGGAGGCTGGGGTACTGGCCACCTGGGGGATGCCTAGTGTGTTCTGGATAACAAAAATGCCTGGCAGGGTTGGTGGGGCCTGGGGTGGGGGACAGAGGTGCAGGATGGGTTCAGAGGAGAGATGGGACAGGCTCTGGGGCTGGGAAAGGTGATGAGAGTGGGGCTGGGAGAGGGGCAGGAGGGCGGCACAGCTGGATGTGGGGAGGGCAGGTAGGGGCTGTCTTCTAGTGGGGCCTGGTGAGCTAGCGAGGGGGTCGAGGAAGGACCTGGGCCCTTCAGTGGAATGGCTTCCAGTATCTGGGGCAGGAACATCTGTGGGGAGTCCTGAGTGAGGATGGCCGTGATAGCTGCGGGCGGTGGCTGCCCAAGGACCATCTTCTCCAGGCTGGATGCCAGGCCTGGGTTGGGCTGTGGGGTGCTGACCTGAGGTGGGGCAGTGGTCTGGAGGGACTTCTGTATCTGAGCCTGCAGGAGGCCCAGTGTGCTTCTGCAGGGGGTGCTGGTGGGGTGAGCTGCATGGTGAGCACACCTCCCTGGTGGTAGTGGTGGAGGAGGCAGCCACCATAGCAGCGGGAAGAGCTGCTTGCTGCACCAGCCCATGGGGATTGGCGGGGGAGGAGTTGAGCATGGCCTTGGCACTGGGAGGCAGGGTGACACCCTGCAGGACTGTGGTGGTGGTGGGGCCCGCAGCTGTAGGCTGGCCTGTGTGGGCAGGCTGCCTGCCGGCAGCAACACAGGCATCTGGAAGAGCGTGGGCTGGCGCACCTGGATGGGCGCAGCGGAGAGGATGTGTGTGGCACTGCTGTGTGCACCCGATGGTGGGACCAGCATAGTGCCCAGGCTCATTTAGTCGCCAAGTTCTGGTTGTGAGGATGGGGTTGGCGATGAGCTGTCTGCTTGCATGAGGGGCCGCAGCAGCCAGGATCTGGCCGTCCACATTGGCTGGCAGGGCGGAGAGTGGTTGTGGGTGCTGGACGATGGAGGCGCCTAGCAGCACAAACTGGTTCTGGGTGTACAGCTTGTGCTGGGCAGGGATGATGATACTGCTGCCCTGGTTCAGCAGGTGCATGCTCATGGGCTTGCTCAGGGCACCCGGAGGCTGCGGTGGCGCCGCCCCAGTTGCAGTGGCCAGTGGCTGCTTGAAGAGGCTGGCCTGCAGGGCAGGCACGAGGAAGCCTGACAGCACCACGTTCTGGCCAGCCTTGCCAGCTGCCATGAAGGTCAGGTACTGTGGTGCCTTGGGCTGTGTTGTAAGTGAGCCTGGCTCACCCTGGATGGTGAGTGTGGCACAGGCGGGTGCAAAGGGCTTAGGCGTCAGTTGGTACAGCTTGGGGGCAGCACCCCTGCTGACTTGGGCTGGATGGGCATGGGCGTACGGTGCAGGATCACATTGGGCGCTGGGACCAGTGGTGCCATGCTGAGGCCTAGAGCCACCTCCAGTGGCTGTGCAGAATCACATTGGGCACTGGGACCAGTGGTGCCATGCCAAGGTCCAGAGCCACCTCCAGTGGCTGTTCTGAATTTGCCCCACTAGTTGTGGCCTGATTGCCCCAGCATTGGCGAATACCAAGTTCCCATTGAGCGTGGTGGCCATGGCAGCTGGGAGGTTCTTCTGGATGACCAGGCCAGCCCCTTGTAGGGAGAAGCCAGCAGAGGCCAGTTTCATGGGGTAGGTGGGTTCAGTGCCATGACAGGCTGGCCGACCACCTAGATGGGTGCCAGGTGGAGTTTGGCCACTGTGGCACCCCCAGGGCTGCCAATGGGCAGGCCCTGGAGGCCCAGAATGGGCTGTAGGGTCACATTGCCCAGGTACATGGGCTGCACACTGAGGGCCTTGTTGACCACATCCTGGGGTTTCACCAGAGCCTGGTGCATCAGCACGGTGGGTGGGCCTGCAGCCCCAGCAGGTCAGAGCTGCCAGGGAAGAGCACCTGGGTCCTGTGGCCATTGCAGTAAAACCCGCAGTCCCGACAGGGTCGGCTCCAGCGTCTGCTGGCTGCAGGATGGGTAGCTGGAAGAGGCCCAGGTCCAGCTCAGCCATGGCCTCGACCTCGAGGGTCTGCTCGGTGATGTGGGCTTCCTGCAGGCTTTGCTGAAGGATGTCCCAGGGCTGTTCGGCACCCCCACTGCCTGCCGCCCCACCTCCGGTGGCTGGCGAGCCCAGGATGTCATCTTCTGGGAAGTCCAAGTGTACGCTGGGGGCCAGCTGCCTGGGCTCTGGGTTCAGATGGTTACTGGAAGCTTCCTGCACGTGCAGCCCGGGCCTTCATAGAAGGCACCCTGGACCTCGCTGGCATTGTCCAGGAGGTCATCACTGTTGAGCTTTTCGAATCCGTGTAGAAAGTCATTGAGGGCCTGGGGGTCACAAATCACGTCCAGTAAGCATCTCCCATCCTCATCATCCATTGCCACTGTGCTACAATCGAATCATGAAGGGAAGGAGGGGGTGTCTGCTCCAGGTCTACACAGGGCCCCCGGCTGTGGAATCTGAGAGTGTCTGTTTGGGGGCTACCCTGATATTTGAGCAGCCTTTGGCGCAGGATCTCCGGGACGGCCCCTCACAGGTTGCAAAGGGAGGTCCCAGACAGAGCCGTGCAGCTGAGCCGGTCAGCGCACTGCCTGATCACATGGCAGCCGCAAGGATATGTCTCTCATATATATTTTTTTTCACAATCTTTGCATGGTTAATTAGGGCATACAGGTTCAAAGGCTACAGGAAAGTGGGGAAGACTATTATTTCCATGTTCTCTTTTTTTCTGTATCTGGGGTAAAGAGGGGGATAAAGGGAGAAGCCCCATCAGCCTCCTACCCATCCTGGTCTTCAACACTGAGCATGCTCCAAGGGTCCTGCTCAAGTGGTTTTGACAGTTCAACAGTTATGAATTGCTGCCAATCAAGCCGTTCATTTTTATTTTTTAAAATATTTATTTCTTTTTTATTATTTTATTTTTTTGTTGGAAAGCCGGTTATACAGAGAGGAAGAGAGACAAAGAGGAAGATCTTCTGTGAAATGATTCACTCCCTAAGTGACCGCAATGGCCGGTACTGCACCAATCTGATGCGGGGAGCCAGGAGCTCTTCCAGGTCTCCCACATGGGTGCAGGGTCCCAATGCTTTGGGCAGTCCTTGACTGCTTTCCCAGGCTACAAGCAGGGAGCTGGATGGGAAGCGGGCTACCTGGATTACAACCGGTGACCATATGGGATCCCAGAGTGCTCAAGGTGAGGACCTTACCTGCTGTGCCATGGCGCCACGCACCAATCTCTCCATTCTAAGCACAATGAAGTCACTGCAGGATCCACTGATTGACATAGTCCATCTTAGCATCTCCATTTGCCCAATCTTTCACTGCCAACATATGGCTGGGGTAGCTGATTGATTCAATTTGCCCTCTGTTGTGCTGCAAGGTATACTCTGCAGGTTCCAATAGACTGCCATATCCTCCATGTGTACCTGGTTGTGCTCTCCACTGCTCCGTCTGAGCCACTGAGGAGGCTAGGCTCTGGCACTTGCACTCCAGGGCGTACCATGGAACCTGCACTTCTCTTCATGTGTAGGGTTCTGAGTCTGGCAGTTTGATTGGTGAAATCCCCAAAGAAACTTTGAGGTAATTCTGGACTAGATTCTTGTGTGTACTTGCAAGTACAGGGCTGGATACAGTCCATTGGCCCAATCAGCTGGTGGTTACAATTGCTAGTGTGGTTGTGTTTCCAGCCCTGGCACCAATGGGTGTTACAATCCAGCCTGATTCTGCCCAACACACACTTGACTCTCAGATAAAGCAGTGGGGGCTGCAGACAAGTTAGAGCCCCCCTCAATAACCCCCATCAGGCCCATCCACTGCCCTAGTTCCCATGCTTGCCAGTATGTGCAGCAGATTAGTTCAGTCTGTCCCACATCCAGTTCAGCTGTCATACATGCAAATGAACATTAAAGCCTAGTTTAGCCCAACCAGCTCCACTATCCAGCCCACACATATGGTGGTGGGTGCCGTTCTGTCTAGCCACTCCTGCCCCAGTGCTGGTTTTCATGCTTTCCAGTGGGAGTGGCAATCCAAGAGGGAGTAGGTGCCATTATTTCCCTCCTAAATCATTCCCACTCTGCAGGTGGTTCTGTAGTTTAAATTGACAGATTAGCCACCAGTGCCAGAATCTGCTATCTGATGCTGTTGTAAAGCCCTACCAACCCTCACCCTCTGCTTTATGTTTGCCCCATTAGGGACAGTCAATCAAGCCAGGATCTTCCCTGATCTGGCTCGCATGAGGCCCGCAGGTGTTATAGCCCTGCCTGGTATCAACTCATGCTGTCCAGTAAGTGAGATGTTGCAGCAGGGGGACCCTCTACCTTCCTCCTACCAGCTTTACCCCCTCCATCCTTTGTTCCTACTAGTGCTGTGGCCCAGTCAGGCATGGCCCTCCTCACCACGGTGTTTGCTAGTATGTGTTGTTGCCTGCCCGGCCCGGCCCACCATCAATTCTAGCTGTAAGGTGTACTGATATGTGTTGTGACCATAACTGGTTCGACCCACACTGTTCTGTTGCTCAGATTCATCAGCAGTGATGTGAGCTGGTTCAGCCTGGTCCACACCTGACCTGTGCCAAATGTGTGCTGATGGGTGCTTTTCCCTGGTGTGGTATGGGCTGTTCCTTTTGTGCTTATAGTGCTTACCTGCAGGGTTTTGTCCTGACAGAGGAGTTGCCCAGGCTTCTCCTTCAGAACCTCTCCCAATGCCAGATTTTGCATATACTGGTGGGTCCATGAGCCAGTCCTACTCAGTCCACCTCCTGTCCTAGCAGGAACAGTGGTCTTTCCTGACTGGCCTTCAACCCATTCTGGTTCTTATTGTTGGATGTTTCAGCGTAGCTAAGGCTCATCCATATGCAAAAACAGGTCACACATGGCTCAGTTGTGGTTGAGACCAAGCTGAGTCCATCCCACAGCTACCCTGGTCCTCCAGAACATCAGATGGTGTTTGGAGTTTGGCCTGGCTTTGTGCATCTAGTCCGAGTCCACACTTGTGCCAAGGGAGACTGTAGCTGTATCCAGATCAGAACACAGCATTCACTTCAGCCCCTGTGCTCCTCAGTGGAAACCTCAACTCAGCTAGGGTGTCCCATTTGCTCCCTGTTCCAAGTCATAAATTGTGTGGATGCCAGTGGTTCCTCTGACTCGACTTGGCATAACCTCTCACCTGTCTTGGCCTTTGCCTTTGATGCTGTGGCCTAGCATCCCTGGCTCATGCAGACCCAGAGGGTTTAAGAGCCTAGCTCAGCATGACTTGTGCTCTATCCTGATTTCTTTTTTTTTTTTTTTTTGGAGTTAAGAATGTGCTTTTTTTTATTGATATCTGTTATTTAAAAAGATTTTTTTTTTCTTTACATACTTAGTTAGAGTAAGAAGGTTCAAGGGCTACAGGAAAGTGGATAATACTAGTATGTTTTCCATATTGTTACCTTCATGTTTAAAAGGGGGGTATTAAGGGAGAAGGCCCACCCAATTTCCCACCCTCCCCAAGTCCCGGGTGTAGGGCATGCTCTGAGGTTCTTGCTCAAGTGGTTTTGATATTGCAACAGTTATGAATCGCTGTCAATCTTGCCACTCCAGGCACTATGAGGTCTTTGAAAAATCCACTGATTGACATAGTCCATCATAGCTGAGATGGTTGGTTGACCTGTTCTGTCTTCTCTCTTTTCTTCGTTAGGGTTCTGAGTCCAGCATTTAGATTAGGAAGATCTCCAAAGAAACTTCTTGTATGTGCTAACAAGTACAGGGCCAGGCACCGTCCATCACTCCAATCAGCTGGTGGTTGTAATTGCTGGGTTGGTTGTTTTCACTCCCGACTTCCACTGGAACCAATGGGTGTTGCGGTCCAGCCTGGTTCTGCCCTGCATATATTTGGCCCTCACCTAAACCAGTGGGAGCTGCAGCCTAGTTGGAGCGACCCACAATAACCCCCACCAGGACCGCCCCTACCCTGGTTTGCCAGTAAGTGTAGCAGTAATCCAGTCTGTCCCACACCCCTTTCCACCCCAGCCACTGTTTAGTTTTATGTCCTCCCATGGAAGTGGTAACCCAAGAGGGATGAGCCCACTATTACCCTCCCAGGCCTCTCCCACTCTCCGATTCCAGTTACTGCTGCCCAAACAAACCTCGCCCACTTTAATTCTGTTTGCACCAGTAGGAATAATCCGCCGAGCCCGGCTTTTCCCTGATCTAGTCCACATGAGGCGCACAGGTGTGGTAGCTCTGCCTAGTCTGGTCTGCCCCCATCCCAGCCCATGCTCTCCTGCGGAAGTAGCTATCCTGCAAAGGAACCCTCCCTTATTCCCCTGCTGGCTCTGCCTACTTCCTTTCTTGTTCTCAGGCTGGTTGGACGCTGCGGTCCCCTCCGGTACAGGCAACCTCACCTCGGCATTCCATAATGTGCACTAGTCTTTGTTGCGACCGAACCTGGCTCGACCCACACTGGTGCCTGGATTTGCCAGTGGATGACGTGGACAGATTCAGCCTGGTCTTGCCCCCACGTCTGCCAAGTGTATGCCAGTGGGTAGCTTTCCACTTTGTGCTAAGGTTTGCTTGGCCCTGCCTGGTCCACCCTGTTCCATTACCGACCCACACATTAGCCAACCATTGGAGTTACTTTGTCCAGCTTGTCCAACCTCCATGCCTGGACCATGTGTTCACCAGCAGGAGCTATGACCCACGAGGGGAGTTTCTCAGTCCTTCCACTTGACTCACTTCCAGACCTGGTTCTCATACATGCCAGTGGGTGTTAGGCCAGTATTGTTGTGCATAGTCTGGCCTCTCATTTGGCCTTGTATGAGCTGGAGAATGTTGCAGCTCCGCCCATTCGACACCCTATTTGGGATGCGCATTTGGGTGCTGCTGCTTTGGCCAGCCCAGACTGTTTTTGTTTGCTTTACCCATGAGTGATGGCAGGCTTCTTGGCCATACCTAGCTTAGCCCATCACCACCCCAATTCTTGAGCTAACCAGTGGGACTAGTATTTCCACAGGGTTTGACCTACACTTCTGCTACAGAATCTATCCCCAGAAATGGTTCTCTCCTGGCCTTGCCTAATATGACCTGTCTCCTGATCCATGAATCTTTCAGGTACTAGGATCTGGTCCTACTAGACAAGCCCCCAGCCTTAGCTTTTGCATGGACTGGTATAAGGTGGTCAGCATTGTTCAGTGATAACAAGTCCTACACAGGACTTAAAGGAGGCTGGTATATCAGTCTGACACCATGAAACTCATCTGGTCACTCTCGCCCAAACTACCAGGTCTCAGTACCCTCACTTACCTTCAAATGAAAAGTTACTCTGTCATTAGGAATGTTCAGGATTGATTCACAACCCAGAATCACAGTGGACTGAACATGGAGGTACATAGGCAACCATTTATAGCCCTAAAACCCCGGAACTTGGTGCTGAATTGGCAGGAGGTTGTGGTTGTTAGGCTGGTGGAGGATTAGTAAAGGCTCAAGGGATTGTATGAAAGTTGTTATTTTGGGCCCTGTGCAGTGGCCTAGTAGCTAGGGTCCTCAGCTTGAATGAGCCAGGAAGCCATATGCACTCAGGTTCTAATCCCTGCAGCTCACTTTCCATCCAGCTCCCTGCTTGCGGCCTGGTAAAGCAGTCATGGATGGCGCAAAGCCTTGAGACCCTGCACCTGTTTTGGAGATCTTGAGGAAGTTCCTGGCTCCTGGCTCTGGATCTGCACAGCACCGGACATTGTGGTCACTTGGGGAGTGAATCATTGGTTGGAAGATCTTCCTCAGATTCTCAACATGCCATTAAACAAACAAACAAACAAAAAGCTGTTATTTTAAACTTCCCTGAAAGTCTCCAGTCATGGTGGGTAGTGCTGTGCCAGTGCGAGAAGGGCCAACACAGAGCCTGATGGGCCACTTGGTGCTGTCCAGTCTGGATCTTTGTGATGTGCACATCTACAGCAGGGAAGAGATACAAGTAACTGTTCTCCCATTCCAGTCAAGCCGTTTGCATCAAAGTGTTTTCTTCTCTGTCAAACTTTCTAGTAAATACATAAATAAATATCTA